>NC_134701.1:43735000-44035000 GCF_043290135.1 Rhipicephalus microplus
CAACGGACCAGGTGGTTGGCTGCAGACCGCACTCTCTGCGGTCCTCCTACGTCGGTCTGCACCCGCGGTCTGCACTCTCTGTGGTCCACCGCTGCGGGTGCAGCATGCCAGGCCGCGTCCGCTGAAGTGCCGGCAGTGCGGCCGCTTCGGGCACGTATCCGAGGCATGCCTGCGCGCCGGCGCCTGCATCAGATGTGGCTGTCAACACCCGGTCGCCACTACCTGCCCTCCACGCTGTGGCTACTGCGAAGGGGGGCCTAGCTTGTTGTACTGACATGCAACCTGTCCCCCCTGGCAGGAGGAGCGGAAAGTGGCCACACTTCTGGCCAAGGCACCAACGCCACTCTTGAGATGGGTGGTCAAGGCCACAGTACGCCGGGAGTACCGAGATGTTCGCTCCTATGCTGCTGCAGTCAGGGCCCACCTTGCCGAGAGCCCCACCAAGGTACCCGGCCTGCAGCGCCGCATTTCAGCGCCACGCCGTTCAATCCTGCCGCTGGTGAGCCCATTCACTACAAGGCCACCCCTTCTTCACTCGATGAGCCGGCCGAGGACTCGCGGGACACCCTCATCGCCTACCTGCTCGCAGCACTGCGCGTGGTTCGCGACGGACTGCCCTTGGAACAACCGGTGCAAGCTGTGCGTCTTGCAGCGCTCAACGGGCTGTCGTTTACCATCCTGCTCAACTAAGAGCCCTGCAGCCGGGGCAGAAGTGCCCCACCATCATCGAGACGCTCCACAGGACTCTCATTCACTACTGGCTGCTGTTGTTGATGTGGCCGTTGCCCCTTCGTCCATGCGTTTCTTCCTGCTGACTGCTTCTATTCCTGCCTATATTTTCGCTGTTCTTTTTATCTCTCCTTCCCCATTCCTCTACAAGGCATTGCGCCGTGTCGCCCATGAGGCAGACATAAAGTAGGTGCCTTTTCGCACTCCTTTAGAATCACTCATCATTGCCACTAACACAGACCAGAGTTTCGAGTGCTCGCAGATCAGCTGCAGCACGGCAGCGCAGACAAGCGGATTCACACTTGGGGGCTCGCGAAACGCGAGCCAGGAGTGAGAGTCGTGAAGCTGCAGTGGCACGGAAACGTCGGCAAGCTGATCCAGAGGTGGCGAAGGCTCGCGTAGTTGCAGTTGAACGGCAGCGCCGGCAAAGGCTCGCGCAGTTGCGGCAAACGGCAGCACCGGTAAAAGCAATTTACAAAAAGTACCTTTTAAATTCAGCACATGCCAGACATAAAATGCAGTGAGTGCCGTAACATTGGGGCAATTCTTGCCTGAATCACGAGTGGCAACTTGGCTGAATTATAATTGTTCATATCGAAAAACTGTCTTTCCAGAAAAGCTTTGAAACCATCCAATATCTGGCTCAAGTTGAGTAAAATGCCAACATACTCCGAGGGCTTTGCCGCGAAAAAATAAAACATTTAACTTCATAAAATAAAAAAACGGCAGATCCCACGTACGATCGGAATCGATGATATGCGAAGCAGGAATGAGCAAGGTTGATATGTCACTTTAAAATCAGCACAATATTACGAGACGGAGGTAAATTAGGCCGTACATGACTTCCATGTCTTTATTATCGTGGTTGGACGTGTCATTTACCTTCGTTATATATTCACGTAACCTGATACTAAATTTGGTATAAGTGGAGAGAGTGCTGGCGTCGCCGGGCAAACTTGAGCGGGTCTCCTCTATAGTCTGACGCCAGTTGCGACCGGTGCGACCGGCATCCGTCGGTGCAGCCCGGTGGCAACAGGCGCGAAATGCGACATGCTGCATTTTGCGCCGATGTTGTTACCCAGACAGCTAAGCGTCTGCCCTTTTTCGTGACGGAGGGACGCCGGGCATGCTTGTACGCGCATGCGTGAAAGCAACGCAGCACGCCGAGCGTAGCATCGCCGGCATGACGTGACGAAACCCGCGCGGGGTTACATCGAAGTGTATTGGCGCCTTGAGTGTGGCATGTAGCCGTGTTTTTACATGGCACGCATCTCATAATTATTATGCTTGCACTACTCACATACCTCCGTCATCCATTCACGTGACGTAATACAAAATTTGGGATATATAAAGGTAGCGCAACGGCTGCGAGCGCATTATAGTTGTGGTATGCAGTCATGTTGTTTCATCTCACGCATGTCATGATTATCATGTTTTCACGTGTCATTTACCTATGTCCTCTATTCGCGTCACGTAATACCAAATTTTATATACGCGAAGCTAGCGAAACGGCCGTGAGCGCACAATGAGCCTAGCTTGTAGTCATTTTATTGCATGACACGCATGTCATGATTTTCATATTAGGGTCTGTCGCTTGTTTTCGCCATGCAATCATGCCATACCATACCAGTTTTTCAACATGCCATGTGAACGAAACCACCGCAACAGCTGCGAGATTATGAAATGTAATCATGACATTCATGACATACATTTAATGACTTTCATGTCATGACTAATCAAAGATGTTCTTCATGCAGTCATGTTATGCCATACCAAGTTTGGTATCAATACCATTATCGAAACAGCCACGTGAACTAAAAGTCGTAAGGGGCTGGATAGATAGATAGATAGATAGATAGATAGATAGATAGATAGATAGATAGATAGATAGATAGATAGATAGATAGATAGATAGATAGATAGATAGATAGATAGATAGATAGATAGATAGATACGCTCAATGTCACTGAAGTTCGCTAAAAATGCTTCGCATATAAAACATCAACATCAAAACGTTGGATTGATACAACAAAAAAGAAAATTCATTATGTGAATCGTTTCGCCAGAGAATCCGCGATATAAGATGAATAAATTGGGCTGTCACAATATGTGTTTAAAACAATGTAGAGAGGAAGAAGATTATGTGCCGCAGTAGGTCACGCATTTAGCGTGAGGAGCCAAGCGCGAGCGTTTGCCCCGAGTGCTGTGATTCCTGGGTCCGTTGCTAGGATGGCAGGTAGTTTCCTGGTGTGGAGATCCAGGTTGAGTTACCCAGCACTTCCACCACTCTGAAACGGGGTTTATTGGCGCAAGTATCACTTGCACAGCAGGTCCATTGATTCGGAAAGCGGGCGGCAGCAACGGGCCCAGGAATCACAGCACTCGGAACGAAGGCTCGCGCTTGGCTCTTCTCGCTAAAGGCGTGACCAAATGCGGCACATAATCTTCTTCCTCTCTACAACAAAAACAAATTATTTGCCTTTGCGAACTGCTTGGGGAAAGTGAAGTCCACACATGTTGTTACTACAAATAGGCGAATTGCTATACATATATGTTGCGGAAATAACACAAGCAGCACAAGACACCACATTCACACTTTTTTTCTAAGGGCTGAAAATGACGCTTTACATGGATAAGTTTAGTATATAAATGGCAGGCCTGACAACTACGTGCAAGCATATTGTCACGTGTTTTATTTCGATAAATTCGGGCTTTACTCACAAACATATTAAGGAACACTTGGTGCAGGCAGGCCAGGAGTGTTTGAGAACATCCGCGATAACTTGAGATCCCACTGTCATGTTTTTGGAGAGGACGTGAATACTCAGAGCTTACATAGCCCGCAGCAATATCTCTTGAATTATCCACAGTACAAGTGAAAAAGCAGACGCACTATACTGCTTGACAGATTAATAATGGCCAACGCACTGTGTACCGATGTCAGGGCAGACTATGAATTGCTTGTAGTTTGACTTTTTGTTCTTCAGATAAAGGTTCGCTGAAATTATGTTTAGTCTCTATCCCGCCAAGTACCACAATTTAACACATGATGACCCCATGAAATAATAAATTTTATATTTTTTCATAAGATGTTCACATCTCTAGCTATAGAAAGTTCACATATATTTTTTTATGTGAAGACGTACAACAGCAAAATTGAGAAATGCAATAATAGCAGCTATCTTTTTCTGTTTTTATGTAAATCCATCTGCTGAAGCAGAGCAGTGTACATGCGGCAAAGTTAATAGACACTATTTAAATGAGCCCAATGATCCTTAAAGCAGCTTGCATCCCAAGCTATCTAGCATGATGTAAGATTGAAGGCTTCGAAACAAATGTCAAAATGAAGCAATGACATGCTGCTCATGACCTGCTTGTGGTCTTTCATTTTTGAAATTACCGATGGAATGTAAAGAGCTCTTATAATTGCGCAGCAGAATTCCTTGTACACCATCATTGCTAAAAGCCTACATAGCCATAACACAGCAGTTAAATTAACAGGGAAAACCAAATGGCTTACCCTATGAAATTTTAATATTTTTAAATATCTTGTCACCAGCAAAAAGCATTTCAATTCAAGGATGATGGACCGACTTGAAAGCGAAATCATTGCACAGTGGAAAGCAAATTGAGCACTCGTAGAGTTTAGGTGGGTCCGACTCACAGCCGTATCAGTCGGGGAATGGGGGGGGGCAAGAGGGGCGTAAGTCTTCCCACTGACAAAAGTTGGGCGGGCTGAGCCCCGCTCCCCTCCACATTCGACCGTGGTCACTGTCGGCTGCGCGCTGAAGAAAACAACTACTCAGGCAAAGTTCTCCTTCACCCTTTAATCCTTCACCACTGCATTCACCCAATTATATTGTTGCGAGAAAAAGAAAATATTACGAGGCAAAGGAATAATTTGCCAACATTTCAGCAGTGACAATTTTCCTTGAAGGCTCCTTGCGACGCTTTCCGTCCTGTGCTGTAGCACTGCAGAGCAGGCTATAGGGCTGAACAGCGAGGGGCTCTGTATATTACAGCACTGGCTCATGTTCTAAATGCGAAGCATTTTTTAGCGAACTTCTGCGACTTTGAGCGCATCTATCTATCCATCCATCTATCTATCTATCTATCTATCTATCTATTTATCTATCTATCTATCTATCTATCTATCTATCTATCTATCTATTTATCTCTCTATCTGTCAATCTATCCGCTTTTGACTTTTATCTCTCCTGGTCGTTTCGATATTGGTATCGATACCAAACTTAGTATGGCATAACATGACTGTATGAAGAACATATTTGACTAGTCATAACACGAAAATCGTGATATGTATGTCACGAATGTCATGATTTACATTTCATAGTCTTGCAGCTCTTGCGGTGGTTTCGTTTACACGCCGTGTTGCAAAAATGGTATGTTATGACATGAATACATGGCCAACACAAGTGACAGAGCCTAACATAAAAATCATGACATGTAACAACATGACTACAAGTGACGCTCATGATGCGCTCGCAGCAATTTTGCTAGCGTCACATATACCAAATTTGGTACACGGTACGTTTATGGATGATGAAGGTATGTGACTGGTGCAAAATGATAATAATGAGATGCGTGTCATGTGAGAACATGACTATTTGCCAAGGTTAAGGCGCCATCAAATTGCAACGTGACGCGGCGCACGTGCTCGCCGGTGTTCATTTCGTTGCGTCACGCCGGCGGTGCCATGCCAGGCGCCAGTCCTGCCATATACATGCAGGCGGCGCCGCGCTGCGTTGCTCTGACGCATGTGCGTTTCAACACGCCCGGCGTCCCTCTGTCATGAAAAGAGGGGGATGCAGTGTTGTCTGGGTAACGCATCGGCACGAAATGCAGCATGTCGCATTTCGCGCCGGTTGCCGTCGGGCCGCGCTGGTGGACGCTGGTCGCGCCTGGCGTCAGGCTCTAAAGTGCTCGAGTTTTGCTAACGTAGCGTCGCTGTGCCCAGCGTGCGCACGCGTCAACGCTACATTATTGTATATTGGCCCTTCATGATATGCTCGCGGCCGTTTTTCTAGCTCCATGTATACAAAACTTGGTGTTACGTGACGTCAATGAATGATGAAATATATGACTGGTGGAAAGATGATAATCCTGACACGTGTGACATGTAAGAACATGACAACTTACCGCGCTCATAGCGTGCTTTCGTGTATTTTGCTAGCTCCACATATGATAAATTTGGTGTGACGTGACGTGAATACGAGACGAAGGTAAACGATACATCCAAACATGATAATAATGACATGGAAGTCATGTACGGCATCATTCACCTCCACCTCGTAACGTTATGCTGACTTTAAAGTGACATATCAACCTTTCTTATACATGCTTCGCGTATCATCGATTCCCACTGTACGCGGGTTCTGCCATTTTTTTATTCTGCTGTGACTGGCCGATGCAGTTGTAGATGGGAACGAACAAACATTTTATGGACCGGTGAAACAATTTGCTGCTTCAGGAAAGTGTACTGCTTCAGGATTTCTTTTATCAGAAAGTAGTACCACCGCCGCTGCCCTGTCGAAGCTGTTGTGAGCACATTATTGCGACTTATCTTTCTGAATATTTTAGTTTTGTCGTACTGGAAGCCCGAAGAAAGGTTTCTGGTTCAATCTCCGATAAATCTGACCTGCCTTGCTTATGGCGACTAGGAATGATGGTAGAAGCTCATAAAGCGGTGACAAAAAAAGCAGTGGACTTGAGCTCAGTGGGAATTTAAAATAAGTAGAAAGAAATGCTCAAAATATCTTCGCTTTCTCAAGAAGTGCTTCAAACTTAAACACTTATATCTTTGTGAGCTGTTCTTACTGATGAAAATTATCTTTCAAGAAAATATATTTACAGCTGAGGAGGCCACCTTCAACATAATTGTATTCATGCGGAAAGCTGTGAGGTATTACATCAAAAGCGTCACGTGTATATTATTATATGCATCATGCATGACACATACACGTCTTGTCCTAGTGCATGCAGCTTAAAACTGACTGTCCTTTTTTACGCTATTCAACAACTGCTGTGTGCATGAAATCCCATGATAATGCGAGCATGTCGATGAAGTTCTCTCTCTTCTATATATTGCTACGGTATGAGCCGGGCTGTATGTGCCGGAGAGGTAGAGGAGAAAGACGACGTTGTCTGGTGTGGCCTGAGGACTCCATCTTTACCGGGACTGCCGAACTTCATCCTCACCCTGTAAATAAATCCACTATACGTTAATTCAACCGTAAAAGTTTTGTGGTGGAGATGCAGGGTAATCAACAGAGCAACACGATGCTTCAAGCGCCTAATCTACGACGAATCCGCCGCCTTGCTGGACTGCCCCCGTTACCACTGGCAGCTGAGATGTCTCACGGCGAAAAAGAAAACCGGGTCCCCGCAGCTGCAGACCTTCTACCAGTCCAAGCAGCACCGCTAGTACTAGGTGCGCGTGCGGCTGGTCCCTGGTTGCGTCAGGATCTGATAGTGCTTCGCACATTCGGTGGCGAATCTGGCGAGAACGTGGATGCCTGGCTCACACACTACAAACGGGTGAGCAAATACTACCAGTGGGATGCGGCGACCCAGCTCACCAATGTAGTATTTTTCTTAACGGACAGAGCACTCGTGTGGTGCGAGAACCACGAAGATGCCCTCACGTCATGGGATCGCTTCGTTTCTGAAATAAGAGCATGCTTCGGAGACTCCGTAGATAAGAGAAAGCAGGTGGAACAAACGTTACTGCAGAGGGCTGATTCCAGGAGAGACGTGCACGACCTATGTCGAGGCAATCTTGAAGCTCTGCAAGATTGTCAACCCTTCTATGTCAGAGGAAGACAAAGTTGGCCACCTGCGCAAGGGTATTGCCGAGGATGTGTATTAGTTCCTCATCAGCAAAGACAGCCTTGCTACGGTGACCGACGTCATAAGCCACTGTCGCACATTCGAGACCCTGAAGATACGACGTATAACCCCCAAGTTTGGTCGCCTACCGAATGTAACCACCGTGGCAAGTGTTGACAAATGCACGCCGCTTGATCTCACGTCGACAATACGCCAGATCATTCGAGAAGAGCTCACTCGACACGCTCGCCCGACGCCGTACGAGCCTACACCCGCACCATCTCACTCTCGCCCTTCCGTGTCAATTGCCGCAGCAGGCAACGATGACTGCAACTACAGGCCACCCTCACCATCGAAGTCACAGCGCAATAACTACCCGCTGCCGAGGTACGAAGACCGCTTCAGTTACACCCATCAGCCAGCCAACACCTATTACAACCCAAACGAAGATGCACCCGTACCGCCACCACGTCAGCGCAATGCCTTCCAGAAGTACAATGCATACGCCAAGCCCTTGTGTGCTACCGTTGCGGCATCGCCGGGCATATAGCTCGGTTCTGTCGTCGACAGAGAGAGCCAACATCCCGATATCGTTCCCCATCAGAGATTCCGCCAGCGGGCACTGGTCACAACAACGGTCATTGGCTCGCCTATTCCAGGAGTACCGCACGGCGGGGAAATCACCGGGACAGTTCTCCCGCTTCTGACCGTAGTTTGACGCCTCCATCTGGTCGACTGCATCAATCCCCTTCGCGGGACGACGCCTGTCATTGCTGCCACCGGGAAACTAGCCAGCGCGACCGATGAAGGTGAGGTTGCACAACAGGATTTGCCTCAGATGCCTCCACCAGTTATAATGTCCAAGAACAAGATACGTGTGCAAATAAATGACTTTTGTACAAGTGCTTTGGTGGACACTGGTGCTATGATATCACTTATGAGTCTTTCTTTCAAAAGTCGCATTGGCCGCAAAGTTATGTTTACTTGAGGCGAATCAACTAGGTTTCGTGGTGTTGGTGGGGAAGTACTTCATCCTGTCGGGGTTTGTGCCGTCAATCTCTTATTGGCAGGAAAGTTGTTCCCAACAGAGTTTCTTGTGCTGAAACATTGTACCCACAATGTTATTCTCGGTCTTGACTTTCTTCAAGGATGTGGTGCTTTCGTCGACTGTAGAAGTGGTGAACTTTCCGTCAGCGGTGACATTGTTCCTGACCTCGTCGAGTAGGCGCCGGAGGCCGCAAAGGATGCTCTGATTGTTTCCGATGAGCTGACAGTGCCGCCATGGTCAATGAGGTCCGTTCCGGTGTTCGCCCCAGAATCTGCCACATCTTTTGACGCCATCATTGAAGCTGCCATCGTTCCATGTGCTAAGAAAGGTATACTCGTCCCTCGTACTTTGGTATCTGTTGATGAAGGAGCAACCTTTCTGTGGGCACTGAACTGTTCGCCAATGCCGGTTGTGCTCTCTCGAGGAATGAACCTTGGCGTCTTCGATGATTCCACTGAAGGTTCTGTAGAGGTCGTTAACAACGATGAAAGCGAGAAAGGTACAGTCTCTGGCAAGCGCTGTTGCTCTTACGAGTCGCAGATCCTAGGCATGATTAGCGCCACTTTGTGGTCACACGAACAGCAAACATTAGGCTCTGTGGAGGCGACATGCTTCTGTGTTTGACTTTTGCCAAGAGGAGTGGCCATACATTCACCATGTTCTCGCGCTCACCATAGGATTGACACCAGCACTGCCCATCCGATCCGACAAAAGCCCTACCGAGTGTCGTCATCAGAACGAAAAGGTATTGCTGACCAGGTTCAGGAAATGCTGAAGAAGGGTGTTATTGAAGAGTCGTGTAGCCCGTGGGCAGCACCGGTCATCTTAGTTAAGAAGAAAGATGGTGCCTGGCGATTCTGCATTGATTACAGAAGACTCAACATCATGACCAAAAAAATGTATATCCGCTGCCTAGAATTGACGACGTTATTGACTGCTTAAACTCGGCTTCGTACTTTTCATCAATAGACCTACAATCAGCATATTGGCAAATACCTATGCACCCTTCAGAAAAGGAGAAGACCGCATTCGTGACGCCTGATGGACTGTACCAATTCAATGTGATGCCGTTTGGACTTTGCAACGCCCTCGTCACTTTTGAAAGGTTTATGGACTCTGTCCTTCGTGGTTTTAAATTGGAGGTGTGCTTCTGCTACCTGGATGACGTCGTCATTTTTAGGCGTACCTTCGAAGAGCACAACGTCCGTTCAGGCCTTGTTTTAGACTGTGTCGGAAAGGATGGCTTGATTTTTAATTCTAAGAAGTGCCGGTTTGGTGAACGACAAGCTTTAGTCCTCGGTCACCTAGTTGACAAAGATGGTGTCAGGGTGAATCCCCACAAAATCGAAGCAGTCGGCACTTTCAAACCACCCCAGACACTGAAGGAACTTCGCAGCTTCTCTGGCCTAGGTTCCTACTTTCGCCACTTTGTGCCCCGATTCGCGGACGTAGTACACCCACAGACGAGCTTGTTGCAAAAAGACAGTCCATTGGAATGGACACCTGATTGTGATGCCACCTTTTCTGAACTGAAATTTCTACTAACATCTGAGCCTATTCTTCGTCATTTCGATCATTCTGCTCCTCTAGAAATGCACAGTGACGCAAGAGGAATTGGCATCGGAGGTGTGCTTGTTCAGCGCCATGATAATGGAGAGCGTGTTGTTGCTTATACGAGTCGATTTCTAAGCAACGCTGAAATAAACTATACTGTGACAGAGCAAGAATGTTTAGCGGCTGTATTCGCCATTCAGAAGTTTTGATGTTACCTCTACGGTCGCCCATTCATGATTGTGGCAGACCATCATTCATTATGTTGGCTTCTTACCCTCCGGGACCCTTCTGGCCGCCTTGCTCGATGGCCTTTACGTCTTCAAGAATTTGACTTCAGCATTTCGTGCAGAAGTGGACGTCGTCATTCGGACGCTGATTGTCTTTCTCGCCTACCTATGACCACGACGGAGGACAGTGCAGATACCCTTGACATCTGTTTTTCTGCGGTCTCTCACACGTTTCCTGACGCCAACAACTTCAAACGAGAACAATTGAATGATTTATCTTTAGACCCATTGTTCGTTGACGCTCGGAATCTCAAAGGCAGTGGTCGCTTTCGCATTGGTGATGAACTGTTGTGCAAAACGAATTACTCAGCAACCGGCACACGTTATTTACTGGTTGTACCTCAAAATCTTCAATGCGACGTTCTCCGTACTACGCACGATGATCCGACGTCAGGACACCTTGGGTTCATTCGCACCCTGCATCGAGTGCAGCAGCGTTTTTACTGGCCCCAATTGCGAGATTTTACAAAACAATACGTCTCGAGCTGCGAGAATTGCCAGCGCTACAAATGACCTACCAGTGCACCGCACGGTCTTCTTCATCCCGTAGAACCGCCTACTACGCCTTTCGAGCAAGTGGGCATCGACCTATTGGGCCCGTTTCCGCAGTCTTCGAACAACAACCGCTGGATAATAATGTGCGTCGACCACCTTACCCGATACGCGAAAACCGCTGCGATACCATTTTCTACAGCTGATGGCGTCGCAGCCTTTTTGTTACGCTCCATTGTTCTTCGCCATGGTCCACCTCAAGTAATCATTAGTGGCCGTGGTCGCCAATTCATCGCGGATGCTATGAAAGAATTGCTTCGCCTCTGCACTTCAGAGTTCAGACATTCGACAACATGCCATCCCCCGACGAATGGTTTAGTAGAACGTACCAATCGAACTCTTACTAACATGCTCGCAGTGTACGTCGCGTCCAATCACAAAAACTGGGATGAGATCTTACCATTTATTACTTATGCATGGAATACAGCGAAGCACGAGACCACGGACTTCACGCCCTTCTACCTGCTCTACGCTCGATCACCACGCAACTCCCTTGATACAATCCTCCCAATCAAGCTCCATACCGATGAGTCCGTGGCCGAAACAATGTGCCGGGCTGAAAAAACCCGCCAAATTGCTTGCTTGCGGACACTGGCATCACAAGATCGCTCCAAGCAACAATACGATCAACGCCTTGATACCATTTCATTCCGCAAAGGTGAACTCGTGTGGTTGTGGACCCCTTAACGAAAACCTGGTTTATGTCAGAAGTTTTTACTGCAGTACACAGGCCCCTACGTGATTGTAGATCGCTTGACTGACTTGAAGTACGTTGTGACACACTTGACGACACCTTTTCGTCGGTCAAAGAGAACGCAGTTGGTGCACGTGGCTCGCCTCAAGAAGTTTCATCCCTCCAGTGACATAAACTCGCCCAGCGGGCTTCGTCTGTGAACGGGGGATTTCTACGGTATGAGCCGGGCTGTAGAATGTGCCGGAGAGGTAGAAGAGGAAGACGACGTTATCTGGTGCGGCCTGAGAACTCCATCTTTACCGCGACTGCCGAACTTCATCCTCACTCTGTAAATAAATCCACCTACCCTTTCAACCAACCGTATATATATATATATATATATATATATATATATATCTTTATTTATTTATTTATTTATTTATTTATTTATATATACGTGACGTGACGTATGAAGGTAGCGATGATTGGTAGAAGCCGAGAAGGAAGAAGTGCAGAGTGGAATAAACATGGAGTATGAGAGCCGGGCCACGTCACCCATTCATCATAGCGTCACACAAGTCGACAGGATGAAGACCTCCCGGCCACTTCATCAGTGTCTCATCATCGACGCAGTTCTACACAAGACGCCCTGACCATACATCGACTACGGAATCATCTCCGAGCTGCACACAGCGACCAGCACCATGACAGAATCATCGACCGACCTTCCCATCCCTAAGTACACCGGAGCAGCGGACGATGGACCCGTACAAGACTGGTTCGACCTGTTCAAGCTCCACGCTACCGCTGCATCTTGGTCGGAACGGGAGATGGTTACGAACTTCAGCGACTACGTCACCGGTGAGGCACTTCAATTTTACCTAATTCACATATTCGAGAACGAAGAGTCATGGCAAAAAATCAAAGAGGAAATGATTACCCGTTTTAACAACTATGACCAAGACCTGCTCAATGTCAACCATCTAGAGACAACCGCACACTATCGTCAATTGCTTAAGCACTCCTCAACCATTCGAAAGTCCAGCGCGAATCGACAAGTGCCTCAAGACGAAGTGGCATATGCGTTTACTTACAGGAGGCCATACGTATATTGGGAAAAACCCAACCGTCAAGCGCAGCTTCCTTGTGCACGAAAGTCAAAATTTCCAAAGTCGTGGCACCAACATACGACACGAGACGTCGCTCACCCTACTGATGTCTTTCATGCTTCATCTGGCATACATGGTCCACCACCTGGTTTTCTACGACGCAGCTCTTCAAAGGCTCCTAACGGTCACTATTTGTGTCATAAGGACGCCTTGTTCTTGGTAGACCAGCTGACACATGGGGAAAATACCAAACAACACCAAGATGACTCAAAGAGTGTAAATCAGTCTCCACGCATTGGAGCAGCTTACTCCCCGTCTCGTAGACTTGGCCCGCATCCTGGTTTTACATCACTTCGCTCTTTCATCGCTCACAACGCTCACCTCATGCCTCACTCGCCCACTACGGTTGGGATAGAGCTGCTGAACTCCGAATATACTCAGCCAAGCCTGGGGCCAACATTCCTCATTCATGCATCAGAACAGCTTATCTCCCAAGGTGCGGACACAGAGAAACAGCCCCAAGTAAAATCTGACCAAACCAATCCTCTCGCAGTGTCACCGTCGAGTTCCCAGCCACCTGAGAGCCCAATCAACACAGGAGGCTCGGAAGGATCAACTTTCAAGCACTTCCTTGTGCCGGGAACGTCCATTAAGAATGTAGTTGCAAGAGCCTCAGCAGATTTTTCTGTCAATTCTGGCACTCTATCTCCATTGCCTGACAGGAATTGCGACACCCTAACAAGTGTCGACTATTTACTGATCAAATCACCATGCAAAGAAAAGCATACAAATGTTCCTGGAAGATGCTCATCTGACCAACTTTCGCAAAAAGACGAGCAATTTCAGCAAAGTCAACTCCACAAACTCCAGGAACTACAACGGACACACCAACAAGGACGACGACGCAAAGCAAGCGTCTTAAAACAAATTCAAGAAGCGAGGCATCTTCGCATAAGGGATCGGCGCCAGAAACACATTTGGCACAAAAGATCAAGACTGCGCCTAAGATTACAGCTCCGAAACCTCAGGAAGCACCAAACAAGACAAGAAGTCACCAGTTCTACCACGCAAGGATTCAGACACCATCCCATTAGTTTACGACAACGAGCACGCACGCAGCAAAGACAGCGACACCGAAGACCGATCTACTGCAACGCTTTCAAACAGCCTCCAGTCTTCGCAATAATGCCAGCTATTTCATCAGTCTCCATGTCCAAAGCATTCGTGTGTTATCCAGGACGAAACCATCAGCCTCGCCCGCCAGATCTCTTATTGATATCACCGGACTGCCGCACTCTCCCCTCAAATCTTAGCGACGAAGAAGACAACACGTGCATTTTAAAATTTGCGAGACTACCTTGTTATTTTGACATTGGTGACTTCCAAGCCACTCCTTGTTTACTTTTCCTTGTTTGTAAGCTGTAACTCGCCTTCTTTTGGGGGGAGGGGGTATCATGTGACGTATGAAGGTAGCGATGATTGGTAGAAGCCGAGAAGGAAGAAGTGCAGAGTGGAATAAACTTGGAGTATGAGAGCCGGGCCACGTCACCCATTCATCATAGCGTCACACAAGTCGACAGGATGAAGACCTCGCAACCACTTCATCGCCCGGCCATCATGATTGAAGACCTCAGCGAGACGCAGTGACCAAACGCGGACCACGAAGACCACCAAGCATCATGACAGCAGCATCAAAAGACCTTGACATCCCTAAGTACACCGGATCAGCGGACGACGGACCCGTACAGGACTGGTTCAACCAGTTCGAGCTCCATGCCACCGCTGCATCATGGTCGAAACGAGAGATGATGATCAACTTCACTGACTACATCTCAGGTGAGGCATTTAAATTTTACCTCACCCGCATCTTCGAGAACGATGAGTCTTGGAAAAAGATCAAAGAAGAAATGATCACTCGTTTCAAAGAATACTGCCACGTTCCATTTTCCAAGTTTTTGTTATCGTCCGAAAACACCCCACGATTCTCAGCGCAAACCGCGCCTGCAGTTTTCTAGAAGGTTCCGGACTGTAGTAGATCATTTCGATAAGATCACGCCCACTGTGCGAACGGTACAGATTGTTCTGGAAGCTACGCCACCGCCAGCGATAACGCTAGAACATTCGACGGCAAGAGTATAAATGCCGACGCGCTTCGCCGCTTGTCAGTTGTTGATCGAAGGCCGACGCTCCGTTCGCCGCTATCAGTCCGAGACTGCTATCTGTGCGAGACTGCTGCTGTAATTGGACTTTCAGTTTACCGGGCACAGGTTCGCCCAAATAAACAGTTAAATTCTAACACGAAGTCTCCTGTCTTCGGCCACGTCACGACCCCGTGACATCTGGTGGAGGTGCTGCTTTGTTCATGTACCGGACGCCCCCGTCAAGCCGTGAACCCAGCCCACGTCGCGGAGAAGACACCGACACCAACCAGGAGCAGCGAACAAGCCGCCGACAGCAAGGGCTACCACCGGAGTACGGGCTTCTACCAGACAAGCCGCGGAAGACGAAGGCCATGACGGCGACTGCAGCGACAATGACAACCGCAGCGTCCCAGCCCACGATGGTCATGCATCAACCCAGGGAACCACCAATTTTCCATGGGTCATCGTTCGAAGACCCGGAGTCCTGGCTGGAGACATACGACCATGTGGCCGCCCTCAACCACTGGGACAACGAAGAAAAGCTCCGGCGTGTGTACTTCTACCTGGAAGACACCGCAAGGACCTGGCTAGAGAATCGTGAGTCCACGCTCCGAACGTGGGATGTCTTCTGCGGCGCATTTCTGCAAACGTTCGCGAGCGTTGCTCGCAAAGAAAGGGCCGCTGCTCAACTAGAGACCCGGGTTCAGCTACCGAATGAGAAGGTTGGAATTTTCACAGAGGAGATGACCCGCCTATTTCGTCACGCTGACCCAGACATGCCTGAGGAGAAGAAAGTTCGTTTCCTCATGCGAGGGGTCAAACAGGAGCTCTTCGCGGGACTAATGAGGAATCCACCAAACACCGTCCAAGAATGTGTATCCGAGGCGACCACCATCGAAAAAACCCTTGACATGCGCACCAGACAGTATAATCGTCGCCTGACTCCAGAATGCGCTTCTGCTCAAACCAGTGACTCCGAAAACCTGCGTGAAACGATCCGAGCGATCGTGCGGGAAGAGCTGCGCAAACTGTTGCCTTCGGCGCAACCTCAAGTGGATTCGATTGCCGACATTGTGCGAGAAGAAGTTCGGCAATCACTTCGAATTCCCCATACACCGCTGCCCGAGCCAGAAACTATGAGCTACGCCGCTGCAGTGCGCCACAACGCTCCTCCCCGTCCATGCCCAAAACGCCGCCCCATCGCACTTCCGTCGACAGACGCCACCGCCGCCACCACCCCCACCGACGTCATACCGTTCGCCAGCGGCCCAGCGCAGTGCACCGAGGAAGACTGACGTCTGGCGCACCCCTGACCATCGCCCGCTCTGCTACCACTGCGGCGAGGCCGGACACACATACCGCCGTTGCCAGTACCAACAGATGGGACTGCGTGGCTTCGCCGTCAATGCACCGCGTCCACAGCCAGGAGAACGACCACGTGACATCGCCGACTACCTGACAGGAACTCGGTGGACACCACGAAGCCCTTCGCGTTCGCCGTCGCCCAGCCGCTGCACGTCACCGCACCACCGGCAGTACTCTGGCCCAACGCGGGGCCGGTCTCCTAGCCCGTATCCGGGAAACTAAGGGCAGCAACTGGTGGAGGTGCGGTTGCTGTGCGACGAACTACCGAAGATCCTCCGACGACGACGACGCCGCGACGGAGCTTTCCGAACACAACGCCAACCAGGCAAAGCCCTGACGGCGAAAGCTCACTTACTGAAGGTGGCCTGACGACGCAACATGGAAGCAGCGGAACAAGCCGACGCAGCCGTGACCCGACGCCACGCCCTAACTGTAATGCGAGATGGCGAACTAGCGACCTCGACGTTCTTATCGACGGCCACAGTGTGACCGCTCTCGTCGATACTGGAGCCGACTATTCTGTCATCAGTGGGTCGTTCGCCGCGAAGTTAAAGAAAGTTAGGACAGCTTGGAAAGGCCCTGAAATCCGCACAGCCGGAGGTCATCTCGTAACGCCTGCAGGAATCTGCACAGCGAGAGTCACCATTAACGGCCGTATTTATCCTACAGACTTCGTAGTCCTACAGAGTTGCTCGAGAGATGTCATCCTTGGCATGGACTTCTTATGCCTCCATGGTGCTGTCATCAACCTAAAAACAAAGTCGATAACGTTATCCACAGATAAAGCACTACCGCCGCGCACGCCGTCAGGACACCATGCCTTGAGTGTGCTGGAAGAACAAGTCACTATTCCGCCTCGCTCAAGCGTCATTATTTCAGTTGGCGCTCCTAAATCACCTGACTTGGAAGGCGTCGTTGAAGGCAGTCAGCATCTGTTGGTCACCCGAAATATTTGCGTCGCAAGAGGAATCGCAGAGCTGCGGGGAGGCAAAGCAACGGTTTTGCTCACGAATTTCAGCAATGAGTACAAACATGTGAACAAAGGAACAACGGTCGCATACATCGAAGAAATTGTCGAAGCCACCAGTGCTTTCGCCCTCGCCGATTCTGCGGAACCTGCTCAGAGGCACCAAGCCCCTCCCATATCTTTCGACGTCAATCCCAGACTTCCGAACGATAAGCAAGAACAGCTCAAGGCCCTGCTCCTGCAATACGAAGATTGCTTTTCGTCGTCATCGAAAATTCGGCAGACCCCACTCACGAAACATCGCATCATAACCGAAGAAAATGCCAGACCACTCCGTCAGAGTCCGCACAGGGTTTCGACGCGAGAACGTGAGGCCATGAAGAGACAAGTTGATGAAATGCTGCGGGATGACATTATCCAGCCGTCCAAAAGTCCATGGGCATCCCCCGTGGTGTTAGTGAAGAAAAAGGATGGGACCCTACGTTTCTGTGTCGATTATCGCCGCCTGAACAAAATCACGAAAAAAGACGTGTATCCCCTCCCACGAATAGACGACGCACTTGATCGGCTCCATAACGCCAAGTACTTTTCGTCAATGGACCTTAAGACTGGCTATTGGCAAATCGAAGTCGACGAAAGAGACCGAGAGAAGACGGCGTTCATAACACCGGACGGCCTCTTCGAGTTTAAGGTGATGCCCTTCGGCCTTTGCTCAGCGCCTGCAACGTTTCAACGCGTTATGGATACAGTACTGGCAGGATTGAAGTGGCAGACTTGCCTTGTGTACTTGGACGACGTCGTCGTGTTTTCCTCGAGTTTCGACGAGCATATTCGGCGCCTTGAAGCTGTACTTCAAGCCATCAAGACTTCCGGACTCACACTGAAGCCACAAAAGTGCAGATTTGCGTATGAGGAGCTCTTGTTTCTGGGGCACGTTATCAGCAAGTCTGGAGTTCGTCCCGATCCACGGAAAACAGCCGCCATCGCCGACTTCCCGCCGCCCACTGACAAGAAAGCCGTGCGCCGATTTCTGGGCCTGTGTGCCTATTATAGGTGGTTCGTGAAAAACTTCGCCCGCATCGCCGATCCTCTCACTAACCTTACCAAGGCCGACGTGGAGTTTAAGTGGGGAACGCCGCAGGAACACGCTTTCCAGGAGCTTAAACATCGCCTCCAGACGCCTCTGTTACTTGCCCATTTCGACGAATTCGCCGAGACAGAAATACATACCGACGCAAGCAGCGTAGGTCTTGGCGCCGTTCTTGTGCAGAGGGCTGACGGACTTGAAAGGGTTATTAGTTACGCCAGCCGATCGCTATCCAAAGCAGAAGCAAATTATTCCACAACAGAAAAGGAGTGCCTCGCCATCATCTGGGCTACGTCGAAATTTCGCCCCTACCTCTACGGCAGGCCCTTCAAAGTTGTGAGCGACCACCACGCATTGTGTTGGCTAGCCACCTTGAAGGACCCCACAGGTCGCCTCGCACGATGGAGCCTGAGACTTCAAGAATATGACATTACTGTCATTTACAAGTCCGGCAAAAAACACTCCGACGCCGACTGTCTCTCTCGTGCGCCTGCCGACCAACCGCTACCCGACGACCCGGATGACGACTACTTCTTAGGAACGATAACTACCGACGACTTCGCTGAACGACAGAGGGCCGACCCGGAACTTAAGGCCCTAATAGAATACCTCGAAGGCAGGACCGCCGAAGTCCCGAAGATATTCAAGCGCGCACTTGCGTCGTTCTTTCTACGAAACGGTCTTCTACACAATAAAAACTTTTCACCGCTTCGAGCAAAGTACCTTCTTGTGGTGCCTTCAGCTCTGCGACCAGAACTCCTGCAGGCCCTTCACGACGATCCGACGGCAGGGCACCTCGGTGTTTCTCGCACGCTAGCGAGGATACAAGAAAGGTACTACTGGCCACGTCTTACCACTGACGTCACTCGTTATGTGAGAACATGCCGGGACTGTCAGCGACGCAAGACACCGCCGACAAGGCCAGCGGGACTTCTGCAGCCAATTGATCCACCTTGCCGACCTTTCCAGCAGATTGGTATGGACCTACTGGGGCCATTCCCGACGTCGGCTTTCGGAAACAAGTGGATCGTGGTAGCTACCGACTACCTCACCCGCTACGCCGAGACAAAAGCCCTGCCAAAAGGCAGTGCATCCGAAGTAGCTAAGTTCTTCGTCGAAAATATCGTCCTACGTCACGGCGCCCCAGAGGTCCTTATCACCGACAGAGGAACGGCATTCACTGCCGACTTAACTCAAGCAATCTTGGCATACAGCCAAACAAACCACCGCCGGACGACAGCGTACCACCCACAGACCAACGGCCTCACCGAGCGGCTTAACAAGACGATCGCCGACATGCTGTCAATGTACGTCGATGTCGAGCACAAGACGTGGGACGCCATTCTTCCGTATGTGACCTTCGCATACAACACGGCAGTGCAGGAGACGACGCAGATGTCGCCATACAAATTGGTCTACGGAAGGAGCCCGGCAACGACGCTCGATGCCATGTTACCCAACGTCACCGACGAAGAAAACCTCGATGTGAGCGAGTACCTTCAACGCGCCGAAGAAGCCCGACAACTTGCGCGTCTCCGTATCAAGAATCAACAGACGACCGACAGCCACCGTTACAAACTTCGACGACGCTTCGTGGAATACCAGCCCGGTGAACGTGTTTGGGTGTGGACGCCGATACGCCGACGTGGACTAAGTGAAAAGCTTCTGCGACGGTACTTCGGACCGTACAGGGTGGTTCGATGGCTCGGCCCACTTGATTACGAGGTTGTCCCCGACGGCATCACGAACTCTCAACGACGCCGATCGCGACCTGAAGTCGTCCATGTCGCGCGCCTCAAGCCGTTTCATGCGCGTTAACAAACTTAACTAGTGTTTTTTTTTGTATTATTGTTGTATCGTAATTTATTCATTGTACTTTCTTGCATTATTATTGTACTTTATCTTTAGTTAAAGCATCGGGACGATGCCTTTTTTCAGAGGGGTGCAATGCCACGTTCCATTTCCCAAGTTTTTGTTATCGTCCGAAAACACCGCACGATTCTCAGCGCAAACCGCGCCTGCAGTTTTCTAGAAGGTTCCGGACTGTAGTAGATCATTTCGATAAGATCACGCCCACTGTGCGAACGGTACAGATTGTTCTGGAAGCTACGCCACCGCCAGCGGTAACGCTAGAACATTCGACGGCAAGAGTATAAATGCCGACGCGCTTCGCCGCTTGTCAGTTGTTGATCGAAGGCCGACGCTCCGTTCGCCGCTATCAGTCCGAGACTGCTATCTGTGCGAGACTGCTGCTGTAATTGGACTTTCAGTTTACCGGGCACAGGTTCGCCCAAATAAACAGTTAAATTCTAACACGAAGTCTCCTGTCTTCGGCCACGTCACGACCCCGTGACAATACGATGAAGACCTGTACATACCTCATCAGCTGAAGTCTCTTCAACTCAACCATCACAGTTGCGCGAAGTCTTCCCGCAATAAGCAAATTTCCCAAACAAGACTTCAGAGTAAATATTCCACCATTGTACCATCGTATGACTCGTCCAAATACCCCTCACGCATTACAACACCAACTAGGGACTTGCACGTCGCAGCAGAGAAGGTAATGCCACCGTATGCTAATAGGAATGTAGACCATTTTGCCAAAAGACCGGACTTACGGTTGGATTTTTTACGGGCAAATAAATCGGCATTTCCAACGTATTTACGGCACCATAATACTGCAGGTATTACTGAACAACCCGAATAACTTAATGCTTCGTGTCGCACACATGGCCCACACGGCTTCGGACGCGTGACGGCATTTACGCATGACGAGTTAGTAAATCCACATGAAACCAAATCAGACAACGAATGTTCACAGAAATCTCATTTGTTCAAAGTATTCAGCTCAGTAGTTTCACAAAATCAGAAGCATTCAAAATCAGCATCTTGTGAAGAAAAGTGTTCTGCAGAAGCGTCGAGTGTTCATCAATCACAAGATCGAAGCGACGTGAATCCAGTATACAACCTCACTGCCTATGATGAAAACAAAACCGCAGTTGCGACTTCTGATGACATAAGTACGCTTCAGGCAACGACCAACAATGAACGGTTTATAAATACAGAAGATTCAAGTGCATCAAAGCCGCCACATTATCTTGCGCCGGAAACAGTTGCATTGGTTGGCGTCGTAGAAGCCTGCGGAGGACTCGCTAAGAATCCTGGCGTAACACGATCAATGTCACACCCCAAGCAAGTTGACGAAACGAAGAAATCACAACGTCAACGCATACTTCAACATTGTCAACGGCGAAACAAAACTTCATCGAGTGCACTCTTAAGGCTTGAAGAACATTGAAAAAAAGGCCATCATGGTGGATACTTTCTCCACCAAAGATCAAGAATGTGCCTTCCATCAAACCATCTGCGACATCGCCATAGAAAAATTTCCAAAAGCCACAAAAGCACCCCTTGTACTCGGCAGAAACACAGGCAGCGCCCAATCAACCTCGATCAACGCGCACGCAAGCTGCCTGCACAACCTGTGCCACGACGAAGAATTCCATGCCTACGATATCTGAACTGTCCATTCTGCAAGGTGTTCGAACCTCGTTTGTTCTTCACAAGAATGCCGGCTGCGATTTCCGCTATCTCCACGTCCAAAGCATTCTTGTGTTATCCAGGACGCAACCATCAGCCTCGCCCACCAGAACTCCTGCGTTAACCGGACTGCAGCACTCTTTCCTGAAGTTTTGCGAGTTTACGGGGCACCACGGGGCCATGAGACCAATTGTGCATTTTGACATTCGTGACTTCTCAACCTCTCCTTGTGTACTTTTCCTTGTTCGTAATCCATGCCTTCTTTCGGGGGGAGGGGGAATCATGTGACGTATGAAGCGATGATTGGTAGAAGCCGAGAAGGAAGAAGTGCAGAGTGGAATAAACATGGAGTATGAGAGCCGGGCCACGTCACCCATTCATCATAGCGTCAGATATATAAGTGGTCTGTGTGTGTGTGCGTGCGTGCGTGCGTGCGTGCTTGCGTGCGTGCGTGCGTGTGTGTGTGTGTGTGTGTGCGTGCGTGCGTGCGTGCGTGCGTGCGTGTGTGTGTGTGTGTGTGTGTGTGTGTGTGTGTGCGTGTGTGTGTGTGTGTGTGTGTGTGTGTGTGTGTGTGTGTGTGTGTGTGGTTAGCCCTCCACTCGCGAAAGAGTTGTTATGCCGCTGGTCCGACTTTATTTTCACCTCAGATAACAGACAGCACTTTGGTGTAACTGTGCTTGCAGATGACTTGACAGGAGGTATTTCGCTTGTTTTAGGATAAGTGAAAGTGAAAACATCCAGCGCCACAAACTTTTTTGCAATGTTTTATTGAAAGTAAATATTGTCGCGGGTTTTAAATGACAGGGGGTTTATTTAAAAACACGGACAGTAGGACTTGTAGAGACGCTCTCAGAGAAGGCCGCTAAGATTATCGTCTTCTTCACTCTGCTGCGCTGCGCCTCTCGAGCAAATCCGCGTTCTTCGTTGTCGTCGCTATCTCGCCGCTAAATGCAGCTATGCACGCGGCATTACCCTCCCGCCAGAGTGAGCGTCGTCCCGACGCTCAACAGGTAGAGATGTGGCCATCGAGTGTTTACATCACTGAGAGTGGTATAGTTTCATGCGGACCACGTGCACTGTCTCAGGCAGATGCTGGCGACGTTTTGAACAAGTGGATGCGTCGGGCACGACTTCGTACGTCACGTCGCTAAGACGACGCAGAACCTTGTAGGGTCCGAAGTATCGGCGTAGAAGTTTCTCTGAGAGGCCTCGTCGTCGTACAGGAAACCAAACCCAGACTCTATCTCCTGGTTGATAAATGACGAATCGATGGCGAAGGCTGTACCGTTGGGCGTCAAGTTGCTGCTGGTTCATTATTCTGACGCGGGCAAGCTGCCTTGCTTCTTCGGCGCTCTCAGTGAAGTCTGCGGCGTCTGTCTCTGAATCATTGCAATCGTAAGGCAGCATGGCGTCAAGCATTGTCGTAACTTCTCTGCCATGAATTAAAGCGAACGGCGTCATTTTTGTTGTTTCCTGGCGCGCCGTATTATACGCGAATGTGGTGTACGGCAATATTCGGTCCAAATTCTTGTGTTCTACGTCGACGTACATGCAAAGCATGTCAGCGATTGTCTTGTTAAGCCTTTCTGTAAGCCCATTCGTTTGTGGGTGGTAAGCTGTCGTCTTCCTATGCGCTGTGCCACTGAGCGTAAGCACAGTGCGCAAAAGCTCGGCTGTAAACGCGGTACCTTTGTCTGTTATGACGACAGCTGGAGCACCATGTCTCAGAACAGTGTTCTCAATGAAGAACTGGGCCGCTTCAGCTGCAGGGCCACTCGCGATTGCCTTGGTGTCCGCGTATCGGGTGAGGTAGTCCGTCGCCACTATAACCCATTTGTTGCCGCTGTCCGATGTTGGAAATGGGCCCAGCAGATCCATTCCGATTTGAGAAAACGGGGTTTCTGGCACGGGCAAAAGATGCAATAGCCCAGTGGGTTTGACAGGTGGTACCTTGCGCCGCTGACAGTCAATGCATGTTCGGACGTAATGTTTAACCTCTGCTGCGATTGTTGGCCAGTAATGTTTTTCTTTGATGCGTGTCAGTGCTCTTGTGAAACCGAGGTGGCCCACAGTGGCTTCGTCATGGCAGGCTTGTAAAATTTCGCTGCGGAGAGCTCCAGGAACTACCAGCAGATAGCTTCTACCTGTTGATGAAAAGTTCTTTTTGCACAGAATTCCGTCCCGTAAACAGAATGACGATAAGTTCTTTGAAAACACTCTTGGTGCATTGGCGGCTCGTCCGTTCAAGAATTCTATAAGCGAGTTGAGCTCCCTATCATCTTATTGTTGGTTTGCCGAGAAATGATAACTGCATCAACAACTCCTAAAAATCCTGGGAAATCATCATCCTCTATAGCCGGTGATTCAATCGGTGACCTTGACAAACAGCCGGCGTCTAAGTGTTGCCTTCCGGACTTGTAAACTACGGCCATGTCGTACTCTTGGAGCCGTAAGCTCCATCGTGCTAAACGTCCAGATGGGTCTTTCATGTTGGTCAACCAACAAAGAGAGTGATGGTCGCTTACGACTTGGAAAGCGCGGCCGTATAAGCACGGGCGGAACTTCGCAACTGCCCAAACGACGGCCAGACACTCCTTCTCCGTTGTTGAGTAGTTGGACAGGCGCGTGTCAACGTTCTGCTAGCGTAGGCAACCACTCTCTCCACACCATCTTGGCATTGGACAAGAACAGCACCTAGGCCCACATTGCTGGTGTCTGTATGGATGGCTGTTGGTGCATTCTCGTCGAAGTGAGCGAGGACAGGTGGAGTTTGCAGACGCTGTCGCAGCTCATTGAATGAAGCTTCTTGCTCTTCACCCCACACAAATGCGATGTCTTCCCTTGTAAGGCGGGTGAGTGGAGAGGCGATGTGTGCGAAGCCTGCTATAAATCGCCGGTAGTAGGCGCAGAGACCCAGAAAACGCCTGACCGCTTTCTTATCAACAGGCCTTGCGAACTTTGCGACGGCTGCTGTTTTATCTGGGTCAGGCTTCACACCTTCACGACTGATCACGTGTCCCAGGAACTGGAGTTCTTCGAAGCCGAAGTGGCATATTTCCGGTTTGAGTGTGAGTCCAGCGGACCGTATGGCTTGAAGGACTGACAGTAGCCGCTTTAGATGCTCTTCAAACGTGGCCGAAGAAACGATCACGTCGTCGAGGTACACAAGGCATGTTTTCCATTTCAGGCCGGACAAAATGGTATCCATTAGTCTCTAAAACGTGGCTGGGGCTGAACATAGACCGAAAGGGAGGACTTTGAATTCATAAAGCCCGTCTGGCGTCACGAAGGCGGTCTTTTCTCGGTCGCGCTCATCTACTTCTATTTGCCAGTATCCACTTTTAAGGTCTATTGACGAGAAGTAGCGTGCATGCCGTAGCCTGTCCAAAGAGTCATCGATCCGTGGTAATGGATAAACGTCTTTTTTTGTAACATGGTTCAGCTTACGATAATCGATGCAGAAACGCAAGCTGCCGTCTTTCTTTTTCACGAGTACCACTGGCGATGCCCAAGGACTTTTTGATGGTTGGATAACGTCATCCTCCAGCATCTTCTTGACTTGCTGCTGGATTACCTCACGTTCTTTCTGAGCGATGCGATAAGGGTTCTGTCGGATTGGTCTGGCTGTGTCTTCCGTAATTATACGATGCTTAGTCAGAGGCGTTCGACCCACTCGTGATGTCGATGAGAAGCAGTCCTTGAACTGGTCGAGCAGCTCCATAAGACGGCATCTTTCAGTCGGTGTTAGACTCGGACCGATATCAACTGGTGGTGTATGTGGAGGTGATTGAGCTGTGGCTTCCCCTTGCAATAGAAGACAGTCGTGAGAGTAGTCCAGCTCTTCGAGGTACGCCACAGCCGTGCCTTTACCAATGTGCCGGCGCTCATTCGTGAAGTTGGTCAGAAGCACGTCTGCGCGCCCATCCACTAAGCTGACAATACCGCGAGCGATGGCGATGCCTTGGTGAAAAAGAAGGTCAGCGATGCGTTCGACTATGGCGTCTTCATTACAGTGCACGGCGCAACACACGAAAACTAGACTACATGACAGTGGTGGCACGCAGACGTCGTCGTCGACCACACGTAACACCCTGGGTTCTTGGTCTGGATCAGTGGTCACATACTTGTCAGCGGCGAATGTGATCACACCATCGCGTATGTTGACCACAGCACCGTACTCTCTTAAGAAGTCCATTCCCAGAATCATAGGTTTGCGGCACTCCGGTAGGATCAGAAATGTGGCTACAAAAGCCACATTCTCAATAGTGAGTCTTGCTGTACATTTTCCCGTGGGAGTCATTATCTGGCCTCCAGCACTTCTGATATAAGGACCCGTCCATTCCATCCTGACTTTCTTGAGTTCGTCTGCCAATCGTTCACTCATTATGGAGAAGTCTGCAACCGTATCGACTAAGGCCGTCACTTTAACGCCGTCAATCGTCACAGCAAGGTCGGCAGTCACAGTTTTTTCGGCGAAGCCTTCATCGTCGTCTCTCACGTGTTTCGGCAGCAGGGGGGGGGGGGGGGGGTTTGGCAATTCGACGGCTTGCAACCTTCCCCCCAGAGGTCGCTGCTTTCAGTTTTCCCGCCGTGGTCTGGGAGACCGACCTCTGACGGCGTCAGCAAAACTACGGCGGCTTGGTGAACCAAAGCGAGCCGGTGATGGTGACCGCATCCGGAAGGTAGAAGAGCCTTCCCGCCTGCCAGCCTGGTCGTCGTCGATGGGGGCACGGCTTTCGTCGAACTGTCGGCGCGTAGCTGTAGGTGCACTACCGCGGTATTCAGCTCGGCAATGTGGGCAAAAACGGCAAATGTGCCCTGGCTCTCCACAGTTGTAGCAGAGTGGTCGACGATCCGCAGTGCGTCATATGTCGGTCTTCCGCATATAGGGTCGCCTGACAGAATCTTGCTTAGCCCACGCTGCCACAGGATACCGTTCGAGGTACTGCGGCGCTGGCATGGGCGTGGGTCGAGGAATAGCGTCTGCATATCTGTATCCGTTCGGCTGGTACGACACTTCTGGAGCCAATGAACGACGCACAGCATCTGCATAGGTATACGAGTTTGGACGGTGCGGTGGAGCGGAATATTGCTGAGAAGAGGCAAAGGCTTGTCGAAGTTCATGGCGAACTATTTCAGTGACGGAGGCTACCGTGGACTCCTGCTGCGGGGGCGCCTGTGACTGCAATGTATATTTTGCGTTCTCCTTCGCGATCTCCTCACGCACGATCTGTCTATTCAGGTGGCGTAGAGCAAACTCGTCGTTTGCGGTAAGTGCGGCGGCGCCTGCAGCTGCGCCGGTGGCCGGGCGATCAGACTGTCGGTACCGTTGCTGTAGCGCACGCTCTATTGCGGTGGCCTCCCTGGTGAACTCGTCCACTGTTGTCGGCGGATTGCGCACAAGACCAACAAATAGCTGCTCTTTGACGCCCCTCATGAGATTGGTTAGCTTTCGAGCCTCGGGCATGTTGGGGTCCGCGCGATGGCACAGGCGCACCATATCCTCAGCAAACATGGCGACGCTTTCATGCAGCTGTTGGGTGCGTCCTTCAAGAAGGCGTTGTGCGTTTTCGCGTCGGTCCGCGTTACCGAAGGTGTCAAAAAACCATCGACAAAACTCCTCCCATGTCGTCAATGTTGCCTCCCGGTTTATAAACCATGTCTTCGCGCCGTCTTCAAGGGCGAAGTATACGTGGAAGAGCTTTCCATCGAGACTCCAGTAGTTCGATTTAGCTACCCGTTCAAACTGCTCAAGCCAGTCTTGTGCATCTTCGTTCGGCCGGCCATGAAATGGTTCAGGAAAGCGCATATTCTGGACCGTCACCTGTGCAGGACTCCTTGCCATTTCTTGAGTAGGGGTGGTTGTTGGAAGTGTTGCTCCCTTTAAAAGGCCAAATTCTGGTTCAAGACCTTGCAGGCGACGGCTTGAGCGGTGCACAGGCGTCTCCACGCGTGGCTGTCTCGTAGGGCTGGACTCGGGGCCTCTCACAGGGGTGCTGATCATGAGGTGGTAGTACCCAGCACCTGCAACAGTGTCGCGGGTTATAAATGACAGGGGGTTTATTTAAAAACACGGACAGTAGGACTTGTAGAGACGCTCTAAAAGAAGGCCGCTAAGATTGTCGTCTTCTTCACTCTGCTGCGCTGCGCCTCTCGAGCAAATCCGCGTTCTTCGTTGTCGTCGCTATCTCGCCGCTAAATGCAGCTATGCACGCGGCAATATGAAGTCTCAATAGGAGCAGGTTAGCTCTGATAATTCATCGGTTCATTGCACATTTTCAAATGTTAGCAAAAGTTATGTTGCACAACAGTTTGTTTGAAGCAAAACGAGAAATTACGTGTAGTAACCCCCCCCCCCTAAAAAAGTCAGCAAAGGCAGATGCCCTCTTCGTTGCAGTATTTCTTCGCATAGAGCCAAGCAGCCGTACCCGGTAGCATTCCAGCTCCGCTCACTGATCCACATTGCTTCAGGGGCCAGCCTTAAACTGGGAGTGAATAGAACAAAATGGTTTTAAAGTGTGAGTGCAACAACCTGCTTTCTAGCGACATCTTTATTTGCTTTTCAGGACAGTTGCATATGAAATTTAGGGTGTGGAGGAAATCGTAACTTTTAGTCGTGTCAACATCACAACACAATTCATAGAGTTGACATAGCATTGAGTACAAGAACCGACAGTGGGACAAGTGTCTAAATCAAAAACTGAACTCAAAAAATAAAAGCATAAGGAGGTTTGCATTGTTAAAAAAAAGTGCTCTCAATCATAAAGATTTAAAACGCTTCGCTTATCCAGGTACTGCTTCTTGTTCTATATACAGTTGGACTGAGAATGAAACCTATTAATAAATGCAGATGGACATACAAACAGTTACAGTGACATGTACCTATTTTTAAACGAACTAATGAAAATGGAAGAAGGGTTGCTGTGCCAACACTTACCTACTCCAGTGACAAGACCCCTTCATTATTCCTGTCGTTTTGGCATAGAGATATCATTTGTGGGCTTGCGCTATTCACAGCATACGTTGCTCCTGTGTTTGTACTGACATATACATGGCCATGGAAAACGTAACTGTATGGCGGTGTGTAGCTGTAGATGACAGAGCATGTCGAGATAGAGGCACAGAAGGCCATCCTAGCAAAAAAAGCTGTAAGCATATAGCTTAAAAAGGCTAGGGGGCCACAGCCAGGCAACGGGAAGAGTGCACACATGTGGAGTACAAACAACCCCTTTTGTTGTTGTAATTACGTATAAATTGATGCGTGCGCACTGTGAACAGGCCAGGATGCCTGTGAATAATGAATAATTTAACCACCAAGAAAGTATTGCTCTGTTACATTGCGAAAATTGATATGAAGAAATGTAGCATTAGAAAAGAAAAAAGAAGAAAAAAGAGCATGCATGTGATGAATACAATCTGCAAAGCATAGATACTAAGTACATTTTCAAGCTTTAGGTATGGGTGTGAAATTTATCAAAGAGGAAAACCTCAAGCAACTGCTTGCGTGATAATGACGTTTTTGTACTTATGCACTTCTTTAATTCATTTAGATATTTTAGTTGATAGTACTACTACTACTACAGAGAAGGAAAGGACCCATGGCCCAAGGAGCCTTGCCCCTTACAGAAGTAACCTTGCGGGGTCCAGCGGTTTGAGGCATGGGTGCTCGTCTAAATGGCAGTTAGTAGCGCTTAGGTTCTGGTGCCGTTATCGGTCAGCTGAATGATGGAGTTGTTCCTCTGGATTCGAGCTTAGCAGCATGGTCTACCACTGCTCATGATATTGGTTTTGCAACCGTGTAGAGACACTTGAGGTCTAGCCCACAGAACGTGTCTGAGCTCTACCCATTTCTTGCATATGTGACATTCACCCTTCTAGTGGTCCGGGTAATTACTACTGTTGGTTACCGGTTTCAAATAAGTGTTTGCTTGTATGACGCCAGACCACACCTACAGAATAGGGTACCTTGTAGTCAAGAAAGACCAAGACTGGTTTCGTTGCCTACGAATGCCAAAGACCTCAAGGGATGAAAGAGGTAGATATAGTATGGTGGACAAATGGTCACCGTGGCCCTCGATCAGGCATTAAGGGCTTCGGACCTCGTGTGCTAAACCATTCGCAGTATGTTGGTACCACTGGGTCCTCAAAGATGACGCAACAATTTCACACTGTTGACGGCACTCTATCAGAAATAGGCATTACAAACATCTGCAACGTGCCGTCTTGCAAGATTGAGACAAACAAGTAATCATGCTGCACGGCACCTGTGTTTGTAAACGTCTTCAGAACGTGGCTGTTTGAATGTCCACCATGAAAAATTCATCGTGCTGTCTGGCACCAGTGTTTGGTGCGGCGACATAAATAAGGCGTAGCCTGCTACTTCATAAGCATTGAATTGCGAGTGTACCATGTAGTGCATAGACATTTCTGGGGAAGGACGTGCTTCACTTTTTTACTCAAAGCTACAAAATAGAGTCGTTCGGAAAGTCCTTAGTTTCGGTGTATTGCATCACTTGCGGTTGTGTAATATATTGTGCTTTATCCAAAATTATAATTTCCTAGGCCTACTGTCCTGGCTCTGCAAGCCAGAGGTCCTCGGCCTATGAACCTTCACAGCCATTAAAACTAGATGTTTGAATACACTAGCGTAAAACGAAATACGCTCTTGTTGGACGTATAATCTTCAAGTGACTTATAAACACCTGGTACAAAATATATGACGTCATACCGTGCCTAAGCTACGAGACTTTGCTCTGCCATTCAAGCTGAAAACAGATGAATCACAATACCTAATAAGAGTGATACAGTAATAGTGAGAAAGACTGCCAAGTACTTGCCAAACGTTTGTGGTTGGTTTACGCAGCTACACGTTCAACGAAGTAGAAGTCAATTACACGGAAAAAGAAAAAGAAACAGTGGCCATCCTAAAGGCACTCAGAAGCTCTAACGAAACACCGTGGCGCAGTATCCATATTGAGGATCCCACTTGCTGATGTGTAAAAGAGTAAATGCTATCAACCTTTGAGAAGGAACTAAAGTTACACAATTAACATAAGCAGGATTGATCGCAGGGCTACCCACACTAATTCCAAAAACATTGATTCAGTAATAATAGCTGTCATTCAGAAGGTCATTATGGCACCCGGTGTACGCACATGAAGCTAACCGAGCAGTTCACGTGATCAGGCATAAAAGAAGACACAAAAATACAATCACAGCATTGCAAAAAAATTATTACAAATACAATCTTACGAGTTGCAATTACAAAGTAAATTGTAGGCACCTGAGTCAAGAAATGGTTCAGCCAGAACAATTTTCTGCATCGTTGGAGGTCATTTACACAAACTTCGAACAACTTTGTAGAAAAATGCAAAGGTTATGGCTTGTAAAATGATGGTGGCAGCAAAAGCAAAAAAAAACGACATCAACAGCCTGATCTCCCTTAAAAACTAAAGGATGTCTGACAAAATAAATTACTAATACATTAGTAAGAAATAGTGAAACAAATTCACAGAGTCATCAACCCAATAAATGGGTAGTCCAAGAAAGCATTGCGCTCTGGTATACTGCCCCTTGTCATTCAGCGATTATTGGGCTAGTGAAGCAAGCTAATTGAGACATAAATTAGTTTTTAGGCATGCGTTCAGTCTTCCCAGAATGGTGGAAGAGCTGCCTTTAAATGTCGTAGCTCATCATGCACAGCCCTACAAACCATCTCTGTGATGCACAACACTTCTTAATTATTTGATTCATTTTTACATACTGCAGCTTCAATGAGATTATCGCAGGAGTGGGAAACGAAAGACAACAATAATATAACAACATTTGTGAACACGCTTTTCACTGCTCCTGCAAACCAACATATTTAGGAGCCAAAGTGACTGAGTTGTAGTGATGATTAGCCTCACAGAAGAAAAAACTAAAAAGGGCGAAGCTAAGGACTGACAGAGACTGAAAAGAAGCTTCGACAAAAAAACAGTACCCAGCTGTACGAGAATAGAGGTTCGGGACTTCGCGCTAGCGATAGAATAATCACAAACCTCAAGTCACAGAAGGCCATTCTCTTTAGTCAAAATGTCAAGCCAGCAGGGACATTTAAAAACTGCCCGGTGCATTGGCTTCCACAGCCAACATTCTGGACAAGTAAGACACCACTTTTTAAAGGCGAGTTTCCTCTGCCATACAAAATCTTGTCGATACAAAGATGGCTCTAAAGAAGTGTGAAGCAAATGAAAATATAGTAATATTTAATAATTTTTATATCAAACTCAGTTTTCCTGAGACACATCAGGCTTTTTTAGGGACTTCATGCTGCAATCTGTCTAGTTCTGATGGCATGAGGTACCAAAATGGCAACTCAGCGGCACAAGAACCACCAAATGACTGCTTGTGGGTCGGCAATGGAGCCACAGTACAGAGCAGCTGAGCGAGTTTTCCGATTTCTCACAGAGCACATGACGAAAAGCTCACATTGTGTTACGATGTCAAGGCACTGTAGAAATGGAAACTAGCTTTTAAAACCATGCAGTAATTGCTTTTGTAGAGTGCACTTGCACTTTGCAGTAAATTTACATCCTTGGAGGCTGGACCTTTCATTTTACGCAAGAAAATAAAATAATTGCAGTCAGCACGCTTTATCATACCAGGAGGTTTGAAAACAGGTACTGCGGAAGTGAAGCAAGCTTAACCAGTTGCAAAACTGTGATTTAATACATAAATAATTTGGAGGACTAAGGTAATAAAATAAGGAAGTTAGAAATAACCAAGAGAAAAGTGTTGTCTTTGTGTTATCTGCAGCCTTTTCATTTACCACCTGTTTGCAACTTGTACGATAGGCAAAGGTTAGCATGCACTGAATTGCACGCACCAAAATTTCAGTATGTTTTTAAAGAATAGAAAACAAATATGCGTGGAGAGAGCAGCATTGTACCATTTTGTTAGTACCAACTGTGATATTACGTCTGTTAATGTTAGCGCAATTCGTATAAATCACCCATTATTACCTATCTACCTGAGGCATAAAGACGTCTTTTATTTTTTTGCATGGAACCAGAACCTCCAGTGCTGCAAAAGGCTCAAGTACTTTATCAGCAAGGTGCTGCAAAGACTGATATAAATTGATAATTCATAACCTTACAGCCAGTGTAGCATTCTCTGTCACGTGCACTCGACACGCTACTATAATTCCTTTCCCTTACGCTAACATGCATAGTGTGTAAAAAGGAATGCTGAGGAAGGCGCATTTTCAATACTACGCGCCACTTAGCTGCAAATGGTTATTCTCTTCATTCACAGATAATTTGTCAATTAATTGACGCGTAGTGAATGCAAGCTCAAACCAATAACAATTCCGGATTGCAGTTTTGATGTACGTACTCCAGTCTCTCCCACGCTAAATTTAGTGATCTGCAACATGATGCTTACGCTGGGCACTCAATCATAAAAATTCACACACGTGTCCTCACCAAAATACACAGTCGTTTTGCAGTGAAGCCTCAATAAACACGTGTGTACCTTTTTACTATTTTATTGCTTTTGACAAGTACTCAAAACTGTGGGTTTCAGTTGAATTTTCTTCTTTTTTTTACAATAATTCCACTAAAGTCTATGTGCACTAAACGCATTGTGCGACAGCAGCAACAGTCGTGCTCTCGCTGGGTAGCGTGGTATCTGAGCATCGTTTTCGACCTCTACTGCGCCGATGGTCTTATAAACAAGCATTTTATGGCTCTCTTCGGAATTGCAAAAGGAACTTACCAATTCCAGCGTCTCGAAATCTTCTCAATCTTCAGTGGATACGACTGTCCACTTCGGCGAGTCTTCTGCAGTCGTTCAAAATGAACCAAAACTACCGGCGGTAGCGAAGTGCAGCATCGATAGAGGCATGCTGAAAGCGTTTTTTGGCACACTCAAAGTTTCTTCGCCTGCCTGCAAATGATTGGAACGCGTTTTTCACAACCAAGATCACCTCAGTGAACACAGCACACTTATTTAACTTTGTCTAGCAGTTGCCTGCAGCATCGTCATCAGCGCCGCCGTGTTTGCTGGTGAAATGACGCACGAACTAATCAGCGTGCAGCTTCCGAGGGCCTCAAAGGGTACCTGGCAGAGTGAATTGTGGGGGGTCTATAACTCGCCTTTGTAAACTCGCAGCCTGGTCACGACGCTCGGCACAACGTTACCCGACTTCAGTGACGAAGAACACATCGACGTGGCTGTTTACCTTCAGTGCATCGAAAAAGCTCGACAACTTGCCCTACCCCGCATTAAAAACCAACAAATGACCGATAGCTACCGTTACAACCTCTGACGAAGTTTCATAAAACACCAGCTTGGTGACCGTGTTTGGGTGCGGACGCCAGTATGCCAACACGGACTTAGTGAAAAACTTATTCGACGCTACATCGAAACATTCATGGTAGTTCGACATCCTGGTGCACTCGACTGAAATGTTGTTTCAGACGGCATTACAAACTCTCAATGGCGCCGCGCATGACTTGAAATTGTCCATTTCGTGCGTGTCAAGCCGCTTCATGCGCGTGAAGGTAACTAAGAATGGTATTCTTTGGTGTTTCTCTATTATTGTGCTTTATTGTTGTACTTTCTTCTATTGTTGCGTGCATTTTTTTCGTGTTCTCTATTGAGAACCAGGACAACGTTTTTCCAGAGGAGGCAATGCTACGCGCGTTCATTACTTTTACTCTCGTTTTAATCAGTTTTTGCCCACAATTCTCTCTGAAATGCTCAGCGCAAACTGCGCCCCATCATTCGAGAATGTTCGCAATTAGTGTAGATTATTTTGTTAACATTGCACGCAAGACACAAAAACTTGAGATTATTCCAGAGCTTGCGTGCTGACCTGCAATAAGGCTAGAATATTTGACAGCACATGAATAAATGCCAATATGCTTCGCTGTTTTTCAGTTGACCGACGGCCGAAGCTCATTTTGCCGCTCTCAGTGCCAGTGTGTATCGCTGTAATCTGACTTTTCGTTGACCGGCCACAATTTCTGCTGAATAAACAGTTTGATCTTCCACTGCGGTCTACTCTATTCGTGGACGTCATGACCACGTGACAATATTCTGTTTCGCCGCACTGTCTGTTGGTTGAACTGTTACGGATTTTGTTGTGTTTTTCGTTAGACTGCACGCGGACATTTATACACAATTCCTTACGTGCCATATGTTACTGTTAGGGTCGACATGAAAAATTACCAAAGAGAAGAACGAAGAAAATAAACGTAAGAAATGGAAACGAACAAATTGGAAGAGAAAAAAAAGAAGAAAAGAAGACTGCGCGCAAGCATGAGATGACGAGCGCGCGCACGGGGGAACGGGGCAGAAGACGACGTAGAAGACGGCGGGTGGCCGAGGCAGCTTTGGGTTCTGCCCCATGACCGGAACGCTTCTAGAGCCACCTGATTTTGCACCTCAGCCAGCTACCATCTTCGTTGTTTCGCTCTTCCAGCTGGTGGGTGGTGGAGCGAGTGGCCGGAACAGGTCAGCGTCACGCCATCGACCTTCAACGAGCCCACACCCGTCTGCCACGTCGACTGCACACAGTTCAGAGTGGTCTTGGAGATGCCGGAATTCCTGCCGGCACATTGAGTCGATCCACCGCAGAAGAACGACGTCTTCGCACTTTGGAGCGTTTGTGGCGTGCCCTTCCACGCTTGCAGGAACAACAAGCATGGACGCACGCCGTGAGCCGTGCTCATGCAGGTGTCAGCGCGACTGATATTCGTCGTAAGCGGCCGACACCTTACATCCAGTTCTTCCGAGAGACGCTAACCGCTCAGTGTTACTATTGGGTAATGCGTAGGACGTGGTTGTGGTACGACTTGCACTATTTTCTTGTGCAGAGAGCTAGTTGTTGGTAGATTTTGTTATTTTTCTCTGTGTAATAAAGGTCACATTTTGGTGCCACACTTGTGTGCCTCTTCTTGCGCTCATTCCGCTTGCTAAAACAAACAGAGCCAGGCGACATCGTACGGGACAGTTAATTTTCACATCTCCCTTAAAATTCCCGCATGAATCTTGGTACATCCATGTAAAAACGAAGAAATTTTCATGCGAGGAGTGTACAGACTATGTATATATATATATATATATATATATATATATATATATATATATATATATATATATATATATATATATATATATATATTCATGAAAGCTTGTGCCTTCCTTTTTTTGTTTTGTAGTGATACAAAGAGTTTGGCGCTCAGCTTCTTTTGGCCGATATATTGAACAGCGGCCTCTTGAACTTAAAGGTACCAAAACCAATAAAGAAGGTCACATTTTTCAGGCCAGTTAAGCTCAAGTCTGTTAAGTCAGAATCTTCCGTAGCCTTTTTATTCTTGAACTGCCACATTTTACACAAACATGAGAAGCTACAGTTGGCTTTCGAAGCGTCATTGGTTAGCAGCATGATGATTTGGATGCAAATGCAAATGAACAGCCTCTGTGTACTCCTTGTGAGCTTGCTGCGACTCGTGTAATTCAGACTTACCCTAATTTTGGACTTTATTTGTCACTATCAAAGACAGGTACAGTAAAGTTTGATTGACAGCATAAAGTGCCTCTAGTGACTTTAGGGCCCAAAAGTTACACATAGCTATCTTCAGTCGTAATATTTTCACATGTGCCTATCAACTTTTGGCAGTCTGTCATTGTGAGTTGATTGTTGATTGATTGCGCTTTGTTTCAGCAACACCTTGGCAGACGTGGATCCGGTGTCTGATATGATATGGAAATTTCAGCGCTATGAACTTGTTATGGACTTTGCGATGCGGCGGTGCCTCCCTCCACCTCTGAACGCAATAACCTATGTGTGGCTCCTACTCACCGGTATCTTGCGCTTGTGCGCTACTGTATTCAAGGGAAAACGGGTATGTCAATGTTTATTCATTTATTTTATTTCAAAATACCGCTAAAGGTTCTCGATGATGATGATGATTTGTGGGGTTTAACGTTCCATAACCACCGTATGATTATGAGAGACGCCGTAGTGGAGGGCTCCGGAAATTTTGACCACCTGGGGTTCTTTAACGTGCACCCAAATCTGAGTACACGGGCCTACAACATTTCCGCCACAGTCGGGATTTTATCCCGCGACCTGCGGGTCAGCAGCCGAGTACCTTAGCCACTAGACCACCGCGGCGGGGCAAAGGTTCTTGACGAGGGTATTACATAGGTGGACGTATAAGAATAAACTTGAAAGATAACGGAGTAAAAGTGATGGTGAAAAAGTCCAATCCTGACAATTGGCTGGTATACATTCGGTAAGAAAACAACAACCACGACAAAGAAATAAATGCAAACTACAACATAATTTGAAATTAGGAACTGAAGTGACTAGACACAAGTGGTGGAAAAACTAGAAGTGCAAGCATAGAAGGCAGTTACAGAATGCCTTCTCAAGCAGGGTACATGAAATACACAAAATGTACAAAGAAGTATACAAAGACTAACAAAATGGATACGCTATTAAAAAAACACGCATGACAACACATTTAGGTAATACGCTCAGTGCGTAGATCTTGATATTTCGTGGTTTTATTTCTGTAGCTACATGAGATGGTAAATGGTTCTATTCAATGATAGCTCGTGGTATGAGAGAATCAGCGAAATGATGAGTGTGACATATTGCTCGTTTGACTTTGTACTGGTGGTCTAGTGGCTAAGGTACTCGGCTGCTGATCCGCAGGGCGCGGGTTCGTATCCCGGCTGCGGCGGCTGCATTTCCGATGGAGGCGGAAATGTTGTAGGCCCGTGTGCTCATATTTGGGTGCACGTTAAAGATCCCCAGGTGGTCTAAATTTCCGGAGCCCTCCACTACGGCGTCTCTCATAATCATATAGTGGTTTTGGGACGTTAAACCCCACATATCAATCGAATTTGTACTGGTGACCAAAGCGAGGAAAACTGACTGCAGGGGGCTGAAAGAAAACATCAGAAAGAAGCGAACGGTGGTAGGTTGGTATGGGGGGCTTAACTGGGGTTCTTCAACGTGCACCCAAATCTGAGCACACGGGCGCACAACATTTCCGCCTCCATTAGAAATGCAGTCGCCGCAGCCGGTATTGGATCCCGCGTCCTGCGGGTCAGCAGCCGAGTACCTTAGCCACTAGACCACGGCGGCGGGGAAGTGACTGATGGTATAGTTTATGAAAAAGTGAAAAGCGAGCTGCTTGGCGACAATGACATAATGATTGAAGTTCGGCGAAAGCTCCTAATGCAGTGATGCTTGAATGACGTGAGTGATCTGAAAAAAAAAAATACAACGCACAGCATGATTTTGCAAGGATTCAATATTCCGACTAAGATAGGCTTGAGATGGTTACCAAATAGCTCGAGCGCATTCAACTTTAGGTCTAATAAATGTTAACTAGGCAATCTCACGTACATAGGAAGGGGTATTTTTTAGCGAATGTTTGATAAGACCGAGGGAATGATCGGCTGAAGCAAAAATGACGTCAATGGGATAATGCCCCGTGAGATCGGATTGAAAGTGAACACCGAGATATTTGTAGCTACTTTTAGGAGTTTTTCGGTTATATTTAAAACGTTAGACGTTAGTATGCAAGTTTTGTGTTCGGTAAATGACATTAACTTTATTTTGTATGCATTAAAGGTCAATATTTATGAGGTGCACCAAGTATTATTATCGACAAAGTCGGATTGGAGGAGCTCCCGTTCGGCATTACTAGATATATTACTCGGTAGTACACAATCATCGGTGAATAGTCTAGTATGGGAGGACACATAATCCGGCAAATCATTATAATTATCGGAAAAAGCAAGGGACCTAAAGCACTACCCTGGGGGACACCTGTTGTTATGTTCGCATAATTAAAATGAGAGTTATGGACGACTGTGTGCAGTGTTCTGTGCGAAAGAGATTCTTTAATCCATGAAATAACATTGGAGTGAATGTCAAGTTCGGTTAGTTTTAGTATAAGCCGGTGGTGGGGAACGTGATCAAAAGCTTTTGAGTAATCCAGAAAGACAGCGCCAAACCGAAAACCAATATCTAGTGATAGGTTCAGGTTATGCACGAAACCGGTGAGCTTAGTGTAACAAGAATATCCTTTGCGGAAACCGTGCTGATGTGTAAAGGTGAAAGCGTGTTGCTCAAAAGAGTTAATGATTTGAGTGTAAATGATATGTTCTAGTAGTTTGCACACTGTATTGGTTAAAGATATTGGGTGATAGTTGAGCTTTACGGAGCGATCACCGGGCCTAAATATCGGAATGATTCTTGCCACCCGCCAGTCGTGAGGAATGATACGATAAAATAAGCATGGAGAAAAAAGGACACATAGAGAGGCTTGGTGAGATTTTTTTCGGTATCTTCTTGTTAAACCCTTGATGGGCTGATGCGGAAGAGAGCTTAAGATTAGTTAATAATGTGTAAATTGTTTGTTCACTAATACTTCTTTGCGCATTGATATGTCAGTAAAATTACTGATGGGAGGGTGGTAAGTCGTCATGTGTAAAAACTGAGGATTTTGATTTGATTGATATGTGGTGTTTAGAGTCCCAAAACCACCCTATGATTATGAGAAATGCCGTATTGAAAGGCTCCAGAAATTTTCACTACATGGGGTACTTTACGTGCGCCCAAATCTGAGCACTAAAGCCTACAACATTTCCGCCTCCATCGGAAATGCAGTCGCTGCAGTCGGGATTTGATCCCGCGACCTGCGGGTCAGCAGCCGAGTACCTTAGCCACTAGTACACCGCGGCGGGGCTAAAAATCGAGGAGAAAGCATGATTAAGTAATTGAGCACTTCCATAGCCGGACAGAATGGCGCCATTTGGATTAGTAAGTGAAATTACAGGATAGCTGCGTAGGTTGACAACATGCAAAAAGTCGCGGGTTATTTCACTGAAAGGACAACACACTGCAAACACGACGCTGCAAAGACAACACTGCGAAAAGTTCACTGCAAAGACGACAAAATAATGTAGTAGTAACAAACTAGACTGTCTTGTGAAGAACGGCAACAAGAACGAAACGTGCAGCGCCCTGCTCATGACAAAAGAACCCACAAAGAGCAGGGATAACTAAGTGCTTGATGATGATGAGCTGTCGCCAGCGAGTGTTGACACTGATGACAGCGCAACGACAACACCGACGACAGCAAGACTGAGCGACAGACCACCGTTTGACCTCAAGACTTGAATGTACACATTCGCCAGAGGTCTGGTTGGATATGAAAACTGGCAGATGATTCAAACTCCAACCAAAAACACGTAAAGATACCTGACGTTTCGGAACCGACTTTTTTCCTTCCTCAGGGAAAACTTCGAGAAGGACTACGTAGCAGCGGCGTCTTCAAACCACTCGCGGGGGGGGCCCTGCAACACTCATTGAGCATGGCCAGAAAACGCTGCTGATCGGTAGTAGAGGCTCCCGACAACACGCGAGCCAAACATTAGAGCGCAGCATGCGGCCTAGAATTCACAATGAATTACCAAATCAGCTGAAAATTCATTTTTATTTTCTTAAAAAATCACGCAATATGCCTCAAAATCCCACTTAGCAAGTCCATCTATCAGCCATTAGCTGATTGGAACATAGCGCTCGATCGTTACAGAGATCGTAGCGGGAGGCCGTCACTTGTTCACGGGTGGGCGCGCGATCACACTGAAAACGTGCTGCGCTTGAAGAAAAAAAGAGAAAAAGTGCTGAAGGTCACGAAACGCGGGTGACGTTTTTCTGTGGCCCTGCTATCTCTCCCTGCTTAGCTTCCAGCGCTTTCATTGGGACGAGAAAAGAGAGAACGTAATTGCAGTATGCGACGAACTTTTGTAACTCCACTCACACTGGACGAATTCCTAAACTTTTCGTGGCGTTAAGTTCGTGAGGCAATGAGCTATTTCAGTGAATTCATTCCATGGTTACTTGAAAAATTTTTCTGTGAACTTTTAGTGACCCCTTTCTCTCTCTCCCGTTTTGCCGTGGAGCGCAGTTCATGTGAACACTGGGGGAAGGGTTCCAAGAGAGCTGTTGATGTATTGGACTGTTCGCTGTATATGCCAAGAATAGAGGAGCAGTGACTCGAGTAAGAGAGGTGGGGGGTCGTCAAACGCCCCGCGGGTGCTTTGAAGACGCCGCTGCTACGTAGTCGCAGTCCCCCTGAGGAAGGATCAAAGCTGGTTCCGAAACGTCGGGTTTGTTCACGTACTTTTGGTTGGAGTTTAAATCGTTTCCCAGCCTGAAGACTCGTTCCAAATACTAGAGTGTGTACTATTTGCTAAAATTTGGTGGGGTTCCTTACTCCACGTCGGCTTTCCTGCAGGGGCGTCTATGAGAGCAGGCGTTGCGTGCGTAGCGACACCACAGACCCGAGCTAACGGGGGGTATTTCGATCTCCTCCCACGCCTTGCTGTGCGTGGCTGAGCCGTGTCCGGGGAAATGGGGCTCCTGGGTGTTGAACCGACGCTCGGTCATTGGACCTTTAAGTCCCCCGGAGGAGGCAACACACCCCTTTGACCCCGGCTTAACGTAGATGACACCCCTGGGCTGACCCACCCCGAGGAATTCGGCAGTCGCCTTTTCCTATCTCTCTCTCCCTACATCTTCGTCTTTTATCCCTCACTTTTTATCGGTCCTGTCTTCTTCTGTCTTCCATTTTCTTCCGAATTTCCTGGCGGCTAGGGTTAACTCTGAGCAAATAACCTACTTTGGTCTAGACGCATAGGGTTATAGTAGCGTTGTAAGGCTGGCGTGAGCAGTTTTCAGCATCCACAAACTTGTAGCGTCCCCTCGCTGGGCTCCGTGGTGGGTGGCTGCCAACGCTTCTGAAGAAAATAAACAAGCATGCATAGAGCTTTTCCTCTGTTAAGTGATCGTACCGCCTTAAACGTTTACGCACCGAAGACTTTGGTGTTCTCAACCGATCATTGGAAATCTTCCACATTTTCATGTCACACATAGTGAGAAAAGTGGCAAGCAATTCAAAATTGTATCTCCTATTGTAGTAGCCAGTTGTCTTACAGAAACTCTTGAGGCCGGGTATAAAATTACCAAAATGGCCAGCGCAGACCTCTTCCTCGAAGTGCGAGGAAAAGAACAGTCCGAGAAATTACACAATATTTCAACTTTTGGTGACACTCCCATCACTGTCAACCTACACACAATAACTAACACAACTCGTGGAGTGATATCTGATGCTAATATGCTTATCCTGACCGAAGCGCCACTTCTGGAGGAGTGAAATAGTTAGAATGTAACCAATGTACATTCATTATCATCAGAAGAGGCAACAAGCAAACACCAACAAAACACTTGATACTCACGTTCGCTTCCAGTAATCTCCCAGGAACTATTCAGGCTGGGTACACGAAGACTTCGATCAGACCATACATACCTAACCCACGGCGTTGTAATAAACGCCAGAGGCATGACCATGGCCGATAAAGCTGTCGTGGTCACCGAACTTGGGCACAATGTGGAGTGTCAGACTACGATTCCGACAACTGCAAAGAACCGCCACACTGTGTGAGCTGTGGCGGAAATCATGCGGCATACTCGCGGTCCTGTCCAGTTTGAAAAAATGACAAAGAGATCACTACATTGACGATAAAAAAACAACACATTCAAAGAAGTAAAAAGAAGGGTGTCGCCATTTTATGGCCCCACATATGCGGATGTGGCGCGTCAGGGGCACCACCGCACCAGCCCTCACCACTCATTCGGCCAGCGCAGAACGAGCCGTCAGCTGTGGCACCTGCCCCCAAGGTGGCAGTAGTTCAGTCTACTCCGCCTCCGAGCGAATTGACACTGGAGACTCCAGAGTCCTCGGGTATCAAGGCCTCCCCTCACCAGGCGAGGTGCAAACTTCAAACAACCACCCTCGTGTGCAGGCATCCGGTGCCTCCGAGGAGGCAATAAATATCACGTCATCCCTGGTGCCGAAAGTGTGGCACGGATCTCTCGAGCATGCCAAGAGAAACAAAAAGCCAATAACGGAGCCGGATGACCGTCCCGCCACCCAAATGAACAAGTTCTTTTCAACACAGGGTACTCTCTGTACAGACAGCAGCATCTCTTCTTAATATGCAGACAGAAATATTACAGTGGAACATCCGAGACCTTCTTCAAAACCTCGATGATCTACAAGAGCTCCTTCATGAACACAATCCAAGAGTGCTGTGTGTACAAGGTACACGCTAAAACGAACACACACAAACTTTCTACGTAACTACGTAATCTTCCGAAAGGATAGAGATGATGCCATGCCATCATTCGGTGGTGTAGCTGTTATAGTTAGTCAAGCGATAGCATGTATGCAATTACCCCTTCAAACTACCCTCGAGGCGATGGCTGTCCGAGCAGTTTTTGTAAACAAACTCGTCACCGTCTACTCTATGTACATACCTCCACATCCACTATTCGTCTTGAAAAACGTGTATACCAGTCTTTACGTAGTTTTAGCTTGTTCGTATACTTCTTTAGGTTAACGTGTTACCGGATACTGGTTTGCGTTTACTGCCTTACCGGAACGGATATCTTTCAATGTTTTAGTTCCTTATACGTAAACGTATACGTACGTAAACGCGCATACCTTTACGTTTTTGCAAACCTTAAATGGTGATGCTAACAGCATATAAACTGCATTTAAGTTAGATAGGATTGAATCACCGTAGTGGCAAATGCACGAGGCGTACAGTATTCTCGTATGTGCAAAAGGGTGAAAATTACAATACTACTGCAACGATAGTGTCCACATGTTGTGATACTTCGTGCAACGACAGTCATGAACACGTTGGCCGACGCGTAATGTTTCTGGGGTGAAAAGGATTAAAATGATAACTCATTTGAAATAACGCGGCTGCGTGGTTTTTGCATCAGACGCACTATGTGTCTGCAGTAACAATTTTGTAAGTAGCTTGTTCACTATTGTCCCGCTAGGTGGCGCCACTTATAGAGCTTGTCGAGCGTGGATGGCGTCTATGTCCTAGGCTATTCTAGCTTTGGTAATCCGGCTGAAACAATGTAATGGCTATTGGCGCTCGCCCTTCGACTTATTTCAAATTGAAGGCTCGAGTCCCCGCAATACGGATACCACGAGTTTCTGCGAACGAAGGTGGATTTGTGAAATAGGCCGAAAAACGTAAAGCCTATATGGCGGGAAATGTAAACATTTGAAGCCCATTCAGCGGGAAACGTGAAGATTTACGTTCCGTCAAGACACACGCATGCACAGATTCTATCCGGTATCCACTAACAAGGTAACGTAAATAAGTATTGGTACAAGCTAAAAGCTCCTTTTAATAGACAAACTACCTCAACCTTTCCTGCTCCTTGGGGGCGCGAACGCTCACATATTGTTTCCTTGGTAGTGTCGTCAGTTACTTCCCAATAAAATAAGCAGTTACTGAGGCTGGGAACTTACCCGGGGCTCACAGACACTTCCATATTCAAAAATACACATATAACTCACAACGTGGACGAGGAAATATCCACTGTGGTAGCTTAGTTGGTGCAGCATGGGATGCCTTATCCGGAGGTCACACGTATGGTCCTTCCCGCGGCAAGTTTTCTTATCGTCCCCTTTTCCTTCTCTATACACCACTTACTAACATATTCTTTCATTAGTAGTGTGGTCAGTTCACAATATATTTAAACAATTACTGAGGGCCAACAGTGACCCAGTGCTGACAGACACTTGCACGTTTAAAAATACACACATAACCCAAAACGTCGACGGGAAAATAGCCGCTGCTTGTATACTAGTAACTTTCAATACAGCCTTTTTTTTCTGCGTGAAATAGAGGAATCCCTTTCCTGGCAGCATACACACAAACTACCTCAGCCTTTTCTGGTCCTTGTTGACATGAATGCTCATAACGGTCTCTGGGGTGAATTTTGCTGTAATGCACGAAGTTATCTCATTGAACAGCTTCTCTTCTCTTCCGGTGCGTGTATATTAAATAGGAAGGAATCAACGTACTATAACATAGTCGACAAAGCATACTCGTCTATAGACCACAGTATCGTATCTCCTTCACTTCTACTCTACTGAAATGGGAAGTCATAAATAATACATATGGAAGTTACCATTTTTATTAGGTTTTAAGAACATCAGCACTGTAGGAATGTCCTCTACTTGTTCCTAAAAAGCTTATAAACAAAGTCGACTGGGGACAATTTCATAACATTACTCATTTGAGTGAGACAAGCGTATGTGGGTTAGGCATAGGTAAAGCTGTGCAGTACTTCACAGCTTTACTTATTGACGCAGCAGACAAGTGCATGCCGCAAACATCTAGACCACCCGGCAAGCGACACGTGCCACGGTGAAACATTGAATATCGAAAGGCGCGAAAAGAGCAGAACAGGGCTTGGAGGTTGCTGCAGTTTCCACCGACAGTGGAAAACCTAGACAGCTTTAAGAAAATAAAATCTCGAGGCAGAAGAACGCGTCAGCAAGCCAGAAAAGAAAGTTAGCCCAAGTTTTCAACAGGAATGAACTCGTATAAAAGGAAGCAAAAGTCTATAACATGGTAAGTAGGGGAGCAGAAAGACAAGTACACTCACTCCCACTCGTAAACACACAAGGTGACTGCTTGAAAGGTCAGGCGAACTTCTTCAGCGGACACTTCATACGGGTTTTCAGCTCTTCAAATCATACTGACGTTTTCCAAAAATACAAAACAAGAATTGAAAACCACAATTTAGCTCCAAACATCACTAAACTCCTGCAGTAATTCCGCGCCATGTTCTGATCGAGTGGTGTATGATACGTTGAAAAACCTACCAATCTAAATGCAAAAAACCTTACTTTGCTTGTACAATGCTATAAGTTTCTGGTGCTATCCCTACTCCCTGGAAAGAGGCTATTATTCTAATTTTGAAAGAGAGCAATGACCTTTTTTTCGTTTCAAATTATAGGCCCAATTCATTTACAAACAGCTTCTGCAAACTTTTCGAAAAAATGAGAAACTGCTGACTTGTGCATTTCTTTCAAATAAACCATTTGCTCGACCTATTCCAGTGAAGGTTTTGAGAAGGTAGATCTATAACCGACCACTTTGTTCGTGTCGAGGCACAGATCAGAGACGCTTTCGTCCACAAACAATATTTACTCTTTGTGCTCCTCAATATGCAAAAGGCTTAAAATACAACGTGGCGCTTTGGAATATTAAAGGACCTGTCCCACCATGGCGTGCATAGCAGAATGTTTACCATAACCGAAAGTTACTTGTCAAATCCGACATTCCATGTCCGAGTGGGCAGCGTTCTTTCTCAAACATTTGTCCAAGAAGCAGGAGTGCCGCAAGGTGGTGTACTTAGCTGCGCACTTTTTATTATCAAAATGAATTCTTTGCGCTTGTCCATCCCTTAAAAAACTCTTTAGTGCACATATGTAGACCATGCAAAGCTTAGCTTTAAGTCTTGTAATCTGGCCATGTGTGAGCGACAGGCTCAGCTTTGTTTGAACAAAGCCCCAAAGTGGGCAGAAGAAAACGGGTCCCGATTGAATGTACAGAGAAGCAAGTTTGTTTTGTTCTGCAGAAAGAGAAGCATTCATTCCGAATCTGATATTCAAATGCATAGGCAATGTCTTTCTGTTAATACTGAATACAAATTCTTAGGCCTAATCTTGGACGCCAAGGTAATCATTATACCAGACATGAAGTATCTAAAACACAACTGCATAAAAGCAATAAAAGTTCTAAAGGTGTTGTCACTCACTACGTGGGAAAGTGACAAGCAGTGTCTGATCAATTTTTATACAAGCCTCGTACGCACTCGCCTAGGCTATGGGCCAATAGCATATTAGTCTGTGACACATACTGCCCTTGAAATGCTTGACCCTGTTCATGATCTAGGCATCCGTCTCCCTACGCGTGCTCTACAGAGAATCGAATGAATGATCGCTCCATCTACAGAGATTTTACATTTTTTTAATTATTATCCCGAGATAAACGCAGACAATGAACATCCTTCACATTTCACAATTATTGACACGTCAAGCGTTGCTGTGTTGAGAAACGGTCTTCTATGAGACAGCCCTAGTTACTCCGTGTGAGGGGCCTAGCAAAGGAAACCGATTTGCCACATGAACACCGTTTGATGGCTCCCGCTGTATGCCTTCTGCCGTACCGATGGCAGGTGATAGATTGCGACGTGTCTTTCTTGAAGGTTACGAGGCACGCACCAATTGCACATAACCAGACATACTTCCTAGAAATACAACAGAAGTACACATGTAATGAGTTATTTACGGACTCTTCAAGGTCTAACACTTCTGTCTCGTACGCAGACGTCAGCCCCATCCTTTTCGGAAGCTGGCGTTCTGCACTCTGATACGAGCATTTTCACTGGCGAAGCTTATGCGATACTTGAGGCCGTTAAACACATTAAGCAAGTAAAACTGCAGAAGGCAATAATATATACAGATTCCCTAAACGTAGTAAAAACTCTGAAAACTCTTAAAACACACAAAAACGCTGTCTGTGTCTCGCTTTATTCGTTCTCATCCACAGTCTAATGATCCAAGCAGCAAGTTGTAGTCTGCTGGGTGCCAGGACACCGCGAAATACATGGCAACGTTCTGGTGGACCAGCAAGCTGGATCCGCCAACAAAACCACTACCAATACATCAATTCCTGCACTCGACTTGAAACCTTTTCTAAAACGAAAGCTCGGGGGTTCTTGGCAGTGCTTGTAGGACGCACACACAAGTGACAACTTGCATGTGCCAAGCCACAACTTGTTCGTTGGCCACAAGTATCGAAATCACGCCACACAGAAGTAATACTTACAATGTTAAGAACATGACTTACATACACTACACATTCATTTCTTTTGTAAAATAGCGATCCACCTTTGTGTGATATATAGGGAGAAGCGCTCCGCGTACTTCACATTCTAGTCCACTGGAAACAATTAGACCCGCTGAGAAGACAACAGTTTCCATTACCCTACCAACAACAAATACCACTACATCCTGCAATGTTCGTCGGTACAGAACCACTTTTCACACATAAATTGGTGTTGACTTTCTTGAGAGAACTCCGTACTTTTCACATTGTCATAATATGTGCTGCGCGGGCGCGAAACAGAAACTAAAAAAAAACGACAATAGGGTGCCGTGCGGTGGCGAAGAGGATGTGATGTGTGCGTGTATGTGCCGGGCGGTGCCTACGAGGAAGACGACAGCTCGTGAGGCGCGGGCTCGAGCGTGCGGGACCCGTGCCTTCGGCAGTGCGCGAGGTACGTCGTTCGAGGCAGGACTACCTCGTTGGGCGTCTGGCCCATAGGTACGACCCAGGCCACGTCGCGACACTCGTACTAGCCGAGTGGACAGCTCAGCCTCCGCTAGACGACCGGTCTAGGAGAGCTGGCGCCTGGTTCCTGAACCTGTCCTTGTCCCGCTGGTCGTGGAGAGCTGGCGCCGGGTGCCTGAACCTGCCCTTGCGCCGCTGTTCCAGGAGGGCTGGCGTGGGTTTCCGAGGCGGACTACAGGTGCTCAAGGGCACAACTCCCCGCCGCCGGAACACGTGAGTCGTCGGCTCCAGTTCCTCGACAGTGGCGCTGAGCCACTGGAGTTCGACGCGGCGACCCTGCGTCTCCCGACTTCGTCACTGCAGGTGACGACGCCGCCCATCGTCGACTTCGCCACTGAATGTTGCCGACGGGGCATCAACGACGGCCCAGGCTACTACCCCGACGACCTGAACTGTAGGCCGAACGTTCTACTTATTCATTTAGTTTAGCCGCGTGTTTTTGTGTTAGGAACTTCGTAATGTGTGGGTTGTCCATGTGTGAAGGGTACAATAGAAGTTGGACGTGTGTTTGTGCACTGGCGTGCTGTCTGATTCTTTCTGGAGCGGTCCTGCCCCTATAACATCACAAACTGGCGAGCCTGCCAGGATCCGCTCGTTAAACCAGGGAAAGAAGACAGTTTCGCTCGAGGCAGACACACGTTCAGACTGCACCATGGACTTGGAAAAACTCGCCGCTATGGGGCTCCAACTAGGGTTCTCGGGTGCAGAGCTAAACAAGTGGATTGAGGCCCAACAGGCTAAGCTAAGGGATGAGAGAGCTGCAGAGCGAGAGGCAGCCAAAGAAGCTGACGAGAGGCAGCGTGAAATTCTGCAGCTTAAGCTAAAGCTTCAGGAAGGAGCTCAGAATATGCCTGTAGCAGCTAATGACGCTTTGACTGCGCCCAGCACCTCCTCACCCCTCAATCCGCAGAAGTTACTGCCTGTAGTTGACAAGAAACGCGATGATCTGCACGCGTATCTGCAGCGATTCGAGCGCGTAGCCACAGGACAGGATTGGCCGCAAGAAAAATGGGGTCTCGCTGTTAGCCTGTGCCTAACGGGTGACGCGTTAACCGTGATAGGCCGAATGACTGCCGCTGATTCGCTGGACTACCAAAAAGTAAAGAAAGCGCTACTGCAGAGATTTCAGTTTATGGCTCAAGGCTACCAAGATAAGTTTCGGAAAGCACGAGTAGCAGATGGTGAAACTGGACGACAGTTAGCAGCAAGAATTACCAGTTATTTCGACCATTGGATAGACATGGCAAACGTATCCCAAACCTATGAAGGTCTAAGGGATCACGTAATCTCTGAGCAATTCTTGCGTTGTTGCCATCCAAAGCTGGTTGTTTTCTTAAAAGAGCGAGAGTGCAAGTCACTAGATGAACTCGCTAATTTGACGGATCGCTTCCTTGAGGCGCAGAATTTGACTAATATAGGAAAAGGTCCTGACCCCGCGAAAGAATCCAGTGGAAAGCCTACCGAAGCGTCGCGGAAACCGCAACTCAAGTGTATCCTGTGTCATCGTTTCGGACATTTGGCTCCTGACTGCCGCAATCCACCTAAGCAGATGCTGAAATGCAAGTTGTGCGGTAAAACGGGACATGTCACAGAAACTTGCCGAAACCAGCATGGGAACAACAAACCGAGTTCCTCGTGCGCATTTAGCGAACCTGACTCTGCCCGGGCTGGTGCTAGAAAAACAGCCAAGCGTCCAGGAGGGAAGATTCCTTGCTCAAGTCACCACGACAACAAGAACGTGCAGGGTACAATACGTTTCCTGGCCGACGGGATGCCAGTGGTCGAAGGTCTGCTGCTAGAAAGAGAGGTTCGAGTCTTACGCGATACGGGATGCAACACGGCAATCGTCCGACGGGAGCTCGTTCCTGATGTGTGCCTGACAGGCAAGAAAATCAGTGTCGTTCTCCTAGACAGGTCAACTAGCCATCTCCCGGAAGCTATTGTACAAGTCAACACGCCGTACTTCACAGGGATGCTGAAAGTGGCTTGTATGGATCAACCCCTCTATGACCTTGTGCTGGGAAATCTTCCAGGCGTCAGAGGACCATACGATCCAGATTCTGACTGGAAGCAGGCGACTCATACCCAGGTGGATGAGTTACCTGCGCAAGCACACCCGACCAAGTCACCTGTCACCTCAAGATCTGCTTCTTCAAGCGTGGCAAAAACCAAAGCCAATCAACAAGGTCAAGAAAATATCAGGCCTTTGTACGTGTCAACAACGCTCTTACCTGACGTTACCAGAGCCCAACTCGCCGAGGAACAGCGAAATGACCCGACACTCAAAGCTGTCTTTGCTAAAGTTAATAAAGAGTTCAAATCGGGAAAGGGCCACTGTTACGATTTCATCGAAGATAAAGGATTGCTTTATCGACGCTACCGCCTTGCCACTGGCAGGACGTTTAAACAGCTGGTCACTCCGAAAGCGTTCCGGGTAGGCATACTGGACATTGCTCATGGCAGTATCATGGCGGGACACCAAGGCATCAAAAGAACTACTGATCGTGTCCTAGAAGAATTTTATTGGCCTGACCTGAACGGAGACGTAAAGCGCTTTGTCAAGTCTTGCGACAAGTGCCAGAGAACTACCCCTAAAGGAAAAGTTGGAGTCGCACCACTAGGCAACATGCCTCTTATCCGGACACCTTTTGAAAGGGTCGCGGTTGATTTAATCGGCCCATTTTCACCAAGATCGGACCGTGGGAACCGATATGTTCTGACACTTATCGATTTTGCGACTCGCTACCCTGACGCTGTAGCATTGCCCGCAATCGATGCAGTTCACATTGCGGAAGCACTCATCGAGATTTTTTCCCGCATCGGCTTGCCAAAGGAAATCGTCACCGACCAAGGGGCAAGTTTTACCTCACAATTAATGAACGAGGTTAGCAGGCTTCTCTCCGTGAAGATGCTAAAGACAACCCCATATCATGCGATGGCGAACGGTCTCGTTGAGAAATTTAATGGAACCCTGAAGACAATGCTAAAGAGAATGTGCCAAGAGAGACCTCGATCTTGGGACAGGTACCTAGCTCCGCTACTCTTTGCATATAGGGAAGTTCCACAGACAAGCCTCGGGTTCTCTCCGTTTCAGCTCATTTACGGCCGCCACGTCCGAGGACCGCTAACCGTGCTGAGAGAACTGTGGACAAATGAGGGGCTAGACGCAGAAACGCGGACGACTTACACCTACGTCTTTGATTTGCGCAATCGCCTAGAGGAGACTTGCAAGATAGCCCATGAACAGCTGGAGAAGGCTCGTGTGAAGCAGAAAACCTATTATGACAGGAAAAGTCGCCCTAGAAAATTATGCCCAGGCAACAAGGTTTTAATTCTGCTCCCGACTGACTCCAACAAGCTGTTAATGCAGTGGAAAGGGCCGTTCCAAGTCATCGAACGGAAAAATGATGTCGACTACGTCATCGATGTGTTTGGGAAAAACAAGATTTTTCATATCAACATGCTCAAAAAATACGAAGAGCGCGAAGTGACGGAACCACACCAGGTGTCAGTTGTTGCAGAGCTCCACGAAAATCTCCCCGAAGAAGAAGACGAAGTCAAACAAATGCCCATATTGAGCTTGTATCGCACGCAGTTCAGCACGGATGTCAAGCTATCACCACACCTCACTGCTGAACAAGTTCAGAATGTGCAAGCACTTTTTCAAGAGTATGCGGACATTTTTTCTGACTTACCAGGGAAAACAGCACTCGTGGAGTGTTCGCTACGTCTGACCTCCAATAAGCCTGTGCATGTTCCGCAGTACCCCATCCCCCTTGCCTTGCAAGAAAGAGTAGAAAAGGAAGTGCAAGAGATGCTGAAACTCGGTATTATTGAGCGGTCTCAGTCGCCGTACCACGCTCCCATTGTCGTGGTGAAGAAACCGGACAACACGATTAGGTTGTGCATAGACTTCAGAGAATTGAACAAGATTCTGGTCCCCGACTGCGAGCCAATACCACGCATCGATGTAGTTCTTGCACTTGTTGGACAAAAGCAGTTTTTCTCCAAATTTGATTTCACGAAAGGATACTGGCAAGTACCGATGGATCCAAACAGTCGTGAAAAAACTGCTTTCTCCAGCATGTCTGGGCTCTATCACTTCCTCTACATGCCTTTTGGCATTAAAACGGCGCCAGCAGTATTCGCGCGCCTTATGAGATCAGTACTGGGTGGTGTTGACAACGTTCACCATTATTTCGACGATGTCATCATTGCGACCGATACTTGGCAAGAGCACATCGACACCCTCAGACAAGTTTTTGAACGAATTAACCAAGCTCACCTCACCATAAAACCAAGTAAATGTGAGATAGGAGAGCGAAGCATATCCTTCTTGGGACATCGACTCGGGGAGACTACAGTTGAACCGCTTCTCAAAACGCTAGACAAGATTCTTGCCGCAAAACGACCTACAACCAAGAAAGCAGTGCAGTCGTTTCTTGGCTTGACCGGCTATTACAGGAAGTTTATACCTAACTACGCCGAACTGACCAAGCCGCTGACGGACCTTACAAGAAAGGGACAAAGCCACACTGTTTCATGGGGCGCACATCAAGAGGAAGCGTTTACGGCCCTCAAGAAGAAGCTCGGTGATGCTCCCATCCTCCTCGCTCCCGACCTCTCGAAGGAGTTCGTTCTTCGTACGGATGCCTCCAATACAAGCCTGGGCGCAGTATTGCTCCAGATGGGAAAGGGCCAGGTGCTGCATCCAGTTGCTTACGCAAGTCGTAATTTATTGCCCCGAGAAACCCACTATTCAACAATAGAACGGGAATGCCTTGCACTTGTTTGGGCAGTGCAAAAATTTCATATTTACCTCTATGGCAAACCTTTTGTCATTCAGTCAGACCACCAACCATTACAGTATTTAAATTCCGCCAAACACGTGAACAACAGAGTGTTGAGGTGGAGTCTCCTTATGCAGGAGTACTCATTCACAGTTCATTACATCAAAGGTTGTGACAATGTTGGAGCCGACTACTTGAGTCGCGCATAACTGCCGTTTAGGTAGCAACGTGGTTCTTAATACTACTAGCCATCAGTCGTGAATAGTTGACTCCTAGTTGCGACATAGCAACCCTACTTGTACGGTAGTTTTCCAACCGAACTGTAAGCAGCCTTCTGTGAACATTCTGCTACTATGTACATGCGACCCCTAAGACAATGCAGTGCAGTGCAGGGACCGTGCAGTGACCGTGCAGTGCAGTGACCATTCGTTCGCCCCGCGCCCTTGTAGTAGAATAGTTGCAAACAACTTTCTCGGAAAAGGGGGTGATGTCATAATATGTGCTGCGCGGGCGCGAAACAGAAACTAAAAAAAAACGACAATAGGGTGCCGTGCGGTGGCGAAGAGGATGTGATGTGTGCGTGTATGTGCCGGGCGGTGCCTACGAGGAAGACGACAGCTCGTGAGGCGCGGGCTCGAGTGTGCGGGACCCGTGCCTTCGGCAGTGCGCGAGGTACGTCGTTCGAGGCAGGACTACCTCGTTGGGCGTCTGGCCCATAGGTACGACCCAGGCCACGTCGCGACACTCGTACTAGCCGAGTGGACAGCTCAGCCTCCGCTAGACGACCGGTCTAGGAGAGCTGGCGCCTGGTTCCTGAACCTGTCCTTGTCCCGCTGGTCGTGGAGAGCTGGCGCCGGGTGCCTGAACCTGCCCTTGCGCCGCTGTTCCAGGAGGGCTGGCGTGGGTTTCCGAGGCGGGCTACAGGTGCTCAAGGGCACAACTCCCCGCCGCCGGAACACGTGAGTCGTCGGCTCCAGTTCGTCAACAGTGGCGCTGAGCCACTGGAGTTCGACGCGGCGACCCTGCGTCTCCCGACTTCGTCACTGCAGGTGATGACGCCGCCCATCGTCGACTTCGCCACTGAATGTTGCCGACGGCGCATCAACGACGGCCCAGGCTACTACCCCGACGACCTGAACTGTAGGCCGAACGTTCTACTTATTCATTTAGTTTAGCCGCGTGTTTTTGTGTTAGGAACTTCGTAATGTGTGGGTTGTCCATGTGTGAAGGGTACAATAGAAGTTGGACGTGTGTTTGTGCACTGGCGTGCTGTCTGATTCTTTCTGGAGCGGTCCTGCCCCTATAACATCACACACATCATATACGTGAACATTCCGTAGCATGACCTCTCTAGAGGGGTCTCCGCTGCGGTGGGTATACACTGAACAAAGCACTTGCCTCACGGCCTTTGGACGCAAGGGTGTGAATGATCGAGGCACTTGTGCTGATGCCATGCATGTGCGCCATAATTTTTTATTATCAAAAACTCTCGTCGTTCATTAACACCACAAACTTTTCATGTCATGGTCATGATTTTAGTACTTCTATCTTTTTACCCACCCTAGTATGAAGAATGTTTTGGGGCCTATACAGCCGCTAATAACAATCATTGTCCACATCTCTTGTCCCATGAACTGACGCTCTTTGAACATCAAATGGCCCTTACGCCACAAACCACCAAACATAATCATCATGCATGTCGGTTTTGTGCGATGTGGCTGTCGTAACATACGAAATATCTCCTCTCGACGAGGCCCTTCTTGTAGGATCACTCAATAACGAGATGGCGGCAGGTGTGTACATCGAATGCGGCGTAGTAACTGAGTGCACATTCCGCTGCAGGCACTGCACGAGAGGAAACTCTCGTTGAAGACGGGCAATGGTTTTAGTCGTTGCCAAACCATAAACGGTCGGATACCTACAGCTGCGACTATACTAGCGATCAAGGCAGTCACGCTTGAAGCTTCAGTCGGCGGTAGGTAGCGACCGCTTTCGGCACTTGACAGCTACTTCGCGCCTCTTCTGTAATTCAAAATTTTCTTGCCACCGTTTGGCTGCTGGCTGTGCGCCATGGGCTCTCACTTAGGACACAATAAAACTAGAGAGGTGAAGCAAGAACGAAAACGCCAGTGCAGCCGAAAACCATGAATGCGGGCGTCGAGACGTTCATATTTGTTTTGCCCTATCCCGCCGCCGCTGCCATCGCTACCTCGAGCATAAATTGGATATTGCCTGCGTTCTGAGAGCTAAATTCCGTACCGAATTCCGGTCATTCGCATAAAGTACTAAAAAAACACATTGCACATTTCAAAACATTGTTTTCTGATATGCACCAGCAGAAAATACACGAGCAAACGCACTGTCAGTGGTGGTGGCGACTTCAACTAATTGTACACAAAAGCGAGAAACGTTGGGGCAGGCCGATTTGCTGCTGCTGCACCATGTACTACCAGAGTTTTCGTCGATCACGATTGAAACCAGGCCCTCGATGAACGCGTCCTCGTTGAGGCCGTCAAGCAACACTATACTAGAATATACTTCTAGTACACTGTAGTCAAGATTCAATGTGCTGCATGGGTAGTTTGTGATTTGAGCCAATGTGAGCCACTGTCGACACCTTGCCCACCATGGTTATTCTGCGGCTCGCTAGTCAGATCACGGAGTTTGATCTAGCGCAGCCAAAGCCTTGAATTGAAAACAAGATCCCGTATAGTATGGCGGCAGAATCGGTCTCAAACCAACTTTTGTGTGCCGGCCGTGCGGGGTGGTTTTCCGAACGCTTCGGCGGCGAAACGAGCCAGATTCCGGAGAGTTTTGCCGCTTTCGCTTTCCTAGAGGCAAATTGTGAACGCGCCCTTAGAGATCTGCTTCTGGACGAGCGTGCTTTGTTTGGGCTGTGCGAGCTCTCGCCGCTGCCATCCCATCCGGAGCGATGCTGGTGCTGGCTTGCGATTTCTTCCGAAGCTGCCTTTTTTTTAGTCTCGTGAGCTCGGCGGTGGGCCCACACTGCAGCCAGTTTGCGAGTCCTCCTCGCTACTGCGGTCGCTTCCAAAGTATTCATGAGTAGTAGCTGCGTGGAGACTTGCACTTGCATAGCTCCCGGCAATGAGAAAGGAAGTGCGCCAAAAGCGCTTCCTTTCTCACCAAGAGAAACACATACCAAGAGAGACCAAGAGACATGATCCGAGCATAAGGAGCTTCGCTACTACACAGCGCGAGAATACGCTAAAAACGCTTGCAGCACAGCTCTCAACAGACATGGAGAGGTACACGCACAGGCATACACAGAAAGAGCCGGAACTTAGTAGCCTCAAATTGAATGCAACAAGTGAGGCACAGAGTAGAGAACAGAATGATTGTACAAGCGCACACTCGCAACTGAAAGTTGATTGAAGTGGAATCTCATATATTGCCTACAACAATTATCAAAATTTACCACGCATAAAAAACAGATAATCATAGTTTCAAAACATATCATTAAGACGTAGACTCTTATGCGCAAAAACTGACTATAAAAAAGTTAGGAAATTGTGAGAGTTGGGCGCGGAGCAGGCTTATCAAGAGAACGATAAAGTTTAGTGCAGCGTAATAATCAAACATAATAAGCATTTCTCTGATAAGGCAATAGACAGGTGACTGAAACCTCTTTTTCCGCATGTTTTGATGTAGAAAGGTTCTGTTCATTCGCGGGCGGTTTTAATTTGATGCCTAGACATAACAGTCACCCATCTATTGCTATAATATATGAGTGCTTATATTTGAGTTTTACACTTCATTAGTCTTCTCGTTCTATTCATTTGCCTGTTCCACCCCCTACTCCAGCGATGTCTGATTTTCATTATTTGATATTTACGATTGGGTGCATGCGCCTTCATAATCATTTAAAGAACAATAATAGTCTGTGTTCTTTATGCGAGAAAAGTGTACCATATGAAAATTTTCATAGGCTATAAAAGTGTTGCCCCTTTAATAAACTTCCTGTTGCGAGTTTGCGCCTGTGTTCTCGTTCTCTTCTCTATTCCCAGTTCTTTACAGCACCTCACTGTCTGCATTCACAATGAACTGTTACAAATAGGCCCGAATGGCTGTTTTGCTTACATTTCAGGCAATTTTATTGCTTTCCACCTCTACTATGATTTTGATGCTACCAGAGTCCTTCAATACGTTTGCTGGTCAAAAAGCTTCGCCTAAAGTTTGATACAGGGACAGGAGTAACCATTATGGGTGCCCTCGCCCACACACGGGCATTGGAGTGGCGCCTGCACTGCAATTGTACTGCACATACCGGAACTATGAAACGTGATAACTGTACTCTGAAAGGGTAATTACGTCGTAAGAGTGATGTTAATGTCAAGAAAGTTCGCGGAAGCGCTGATAGGCAGAAATTTAGCGTAGATTGAGGCTTTAGAAGTACAACTTTGCCGTCCACTAAGGCGTGCTGCTTCCACTGTAAGATAATCTATCGTTATAAAACCGTGCATATTTTTTTGTGTTGCATGTATAACCAATTGGGGACGATTCAGAGTTATTCGATGCCTTTGGTGGTTCTTAACTGGTCTTGGAAGTACAGATGGTGCAGCTATATACAGTGCGTATCTAATCTCTCAGGCTGCATATATATTTTGCGTTAGTATACGAACATATTTATCTTAAAATAGTCTCGTATTTATCAAAACAACATCCAGTTTGAATAAATCAGTGCTTTGAGTTTTGCAAGCGATCACTCATAAGAATCAAGTAGTACTTCATACAGCTTTTGCCAGAATTTCAAGGTCTTTTGCGTTGATTTGTCACCGTGGAGCCGTAGTGCGATTAAGGTTTGGTAGGTCATGAAATGTAGTTTCTCAGTCCTTTTATTTGCTGTGTAGCTTACTCATACTGTGTTTTCCTATTTGTGTTTACTGTTTTTCCTGTTAAGGTGAACACCTTGCATGTCTTCTCAAAAGCGAAAATTGGCCGACTGCGTCCCGCTCGTCCATCCTTATTACGTGCCGCAAAAAGTTAACTTCTTGTGCTCATGACGCATTGAATCAAAAATTACCTTTTCGTGTTTTTACATAATACTTAAAGTTTTGTACAGCTTTGTGGTGCATTCTCTGTTGCACTGTCATCTTAGCAAGCCTTACTTGGTAGCGTGGAAGCATTTCTTCTAATCGATGGATAAGTGATTCGAATTTTTCAGCTATGAGGAGTGGCATGTAGCGTCATCTACTTGGTACGTCATTACTAAAATTTTGGTCATGTTATTGCCTGTTTGAAAGAAAACGGTGAGCATTTCATTCATTGAGCTTCTTTGTTACTGACTTGCAACGAGGAGGATACGGCCTGTATACTTACTGACTATATCAGCGGCAGTTGAGTAAAAGGGACTCATGCACCGTGTCGATGCAGCCTATACAGTCTCAAGCTAAGCTGATGGTTCCCAGAAGATGTTTGGTAGGCGGGTGAGCTCTAGACCTTTTTGCTCTAGACAAGTATGCCGTGCACGGGGAGGGGGGCATAGAAAACACTCGGCAAAGCATCCAGTTTAATGTTTCGAACATTGTGCGGTGTCTTCCCAAGAACTTCTTCGATTAGCCATTGGTCCACGCGAAAAATCCTTCTTATGTAATTGCTTTGCACACGATTGCATTTGTCGGAAAATGTAAAACCACCAATTTTTTGTCGTGCTTTAACGTGCTTCGACGTTTCCCGCCGTTCGCTGTCTAGAAATATAGAACATCAACACCTGTTCGTCATTTCCCGCGTAACCAGATATACACCTATATATACGCTGCATATATGCGATATCCCCTGCGTTCTTCAAGCACAACGCGAACAACACCAAACGTATGATAAAAACTGCGCAGTGGTGCTGCCGCCGTCTACTCGAAGCCCCGATGGATGGATGGATGGATGGATGGATGGATGGATGGATGGATGGATGGATGGATGGATGGATGGATGGATGGATGGATGGATGGATGGATGGATGGATGGATGGATGGATAAATAGGTGGACGGACGGACGGACGGATGGATAGACGAACGGACAGACGGACGGACGGACAGACGGATGGATGGATGGATGGATGGATGGATGAATGGATGGATGGATGGATGGATGGATGGATGGATGGATGGATGGATGGATGGATGGATGGATGGACGGATGGATGGATGGATTCATATGGCTGTACCATTTAGATCGGGTGGTGGCTGACGTCACCAAGCCGTAATACTTAGTGAACCAAAAACTAGATTCCTTCTTTTTTTTCTTCAAATAATGAGGTTGAGGACTCCTACTTTGCAGCGAAGGGTTTATTTTCACTCTTGCTATGACTTTAGCCACCAATCAGATAACCTGTTTCTAGTTAATTCTACCCGCCTAAAGTCTATTTCGTTTTCCCTGCCCCTAAACCCCAGTGCTTTGAAAAACTCTGTGCCATCATCCTGAACTATATGGTGAAGCCCTTTACAGATTATTATCAAAAGTTTGTCAGTTTCCTCCTCCTCTCTACACGCACTGCATACCGTGTCTACCCTTCGTATTTGGCCCGATATGTCTTGGTTCGCAATACTCCCGTCATCATCTCAAACAGTAGAAAACTACCCCGAGTATTATCATAAATTTTTTCTTTGGCAATTTCTGTAATACTTAGTGAACCAAAAAGCCGTAATACTTAGTGAACCAAAAACTGGATTTCTTCTTTTTTTTCTTTAAATAATGAGGTTCAGGACTCCTACTTTGCAGCGAAGGCTTTATTTTCACTCGTGCTATGACTTCAGCCACCAATCAGAAAACCTGTTTTTAGTTAGTTCTACCCGCTTTAAGTCTATTTCATTTTCCCTGCCCCTAAACTCCAGTGCTTTGAAAAACTCTGTGCCATCATCCTGAACTATATTGTGAAGCCCTTTAGAGATTATTATCAAGTGTTTGGCAGTTTCCTCCTCCTCTCTACACGCACTGCATACCATGTCTACCCTTCGTATTTGGCCCGATATGTCTTGGTTCGCAATACTCCCGTCATCACCTCAAACGGTAGAAAAATACCTCGAGTATTATCATAAATTTTTTTCTTTGGCAATTTCCTGTTTAGAAGCTCGATAGATCTCTAGTGCAGACTTCTTAATCATGCCACTTCTTCGCATATCGGTCTCAGCTTCCTTCACCTTCTTAACCGATAATTCTTTTTGGTTTTGCCCCTGCTACTTTCTGAGTATTTACCAGTCAAATTTCTGGTGCGCTTTCTCCATTTTGTATCGACATTCTTCATGTACAAGAAGCTAAACACCTTCCTAGCCCAATGCTCCTCCTACATTTTTCTCAATCACTTCACAAACTTTATCTTGCTGCTAGCTTGCCTGCCCTCAAATGAGGTTCATCTCATATCACTTTGTACTCTCTGATTTGGTGTATTCCGATGGGCTCCTAAGGCAAGCCTGCCTTTTCCACGTTGCTTATTTCTAATCTTGCTTGAACTTCTGATCTCATTCTCAAGACCGCATTGCCGAGCGTATGACCAGGAACCTTGACCCCTTTCCATATTTTTCTCACAGCATCACACCTATTGTAATGCAACAGTGCCCTGTTTTTCATCACTGCGGCATTCCCGCTACCTTCAGTCTTCACGTATATTTCATGTTTCCTTGGGTAATTGGTCTTATTGCTTATCCATACGCCCAGATATTTGTATTTATCTGTTATCTCTAGCGTGACCTTCCGTAATTTATGCTCACTACCTTCATTATCATTAAAAATTAGGACTGATAATTTTTTTCGTACTGAATGTGAAATCTAACTTATATACCTAATTACCGCAGATGTCCATCAATCTCTGCAAATCCTCCTTGTTGTCGACCATTAGCACTATATCATCTGCGTACATCAATGCTGGTAGTGCCTGTTCAGTGAGCTTTCCTTGTTTGAAGAAAGAGAGAATGAAGCCAAGTCCACTTGTCTCTAATTTGGCCTCTAATCCTTGTAGGTACATTAAAAATAACAAGGGTGACAGAGGGCACCCCTGCCTAAGTCCCCGTTTTACCTCTGCAGGCTTGAATACCTGTTTTACCATTTATAACTACCTTGTTACCTTTATAGATATCGTTTAAAAGATTAGTGACTCCATCTTTCACACATAGTGTGTCCAGTATTCCTCAAAAGTCCTCTTGAACCACACTATCGTACACTCCATTGATATTCAAAAAGGCTAGCCCCAGGGGCCTGTGTTCCTTTTATGCAAATACGATGCACTGCGTCAGTGAGAAAAGATTGTCTTTCAACCTCCTGTGTTTCAAAAAACATTCTGTAGTTCCCCCAGTACCCCCTCATCCTCTATCCATGCCTGCAGTCTTTCCTTTATAGCCTGCATCACCAGCCTGTAGATCACTGATGTCACTTGTATAAGACGGTAGTTGTTTATGTCAGCTTTGTCCCCCTTTCTTTTATAGATCATGCTCACGCTGCTAAGTTTCCATCCATCGGGGACTTCACCACCGATTATTATTTTGCTCACTGCCTCTCTCAAAGTCTGCTTAGACTTCAGACCCAGTGTCTTTATCAGCATAGTTGAAGTGCCATCTGGGCCTGTTGGTGTACTACAACGAACCCTCTTCTCAGCCCTTTCCCACTCTCGTTGTGAAAATGGAGCCATTGCGGCACTTAATTCATCCTTGTCTATTTTTGTGCATACGGCACTTCTTTGATGAATTTTTTCTGTCCCCGTTGTTCTTATATATTCAATAGCTTTGTCCCCTTTTAGCCCAACATCTTGAGTTGTTGAAAAACCTATGCTCTAGGCTCTCTCATTTCTTATGGAGTTTAGATGGTTCCGAAATTTTCAGCTGCCTTTCTATCCTTTTAATGTGCTGCATCCAGCCACTGAGCTCCCTTTTTTCTAATCTTTTCATTGATCAGAAGGGACGCTTCTCTTTCGAGAGAAATTTCCCATTTTTTTCAACATCGTTTGTCGGTTCACCCCACTGTTTATCACGTCTCTGTGCCCGAGAGGCTTTCTGACGTTTTACTATGGCTCTCTTAGTTTCCTCATTCCACCAACTCCTGGGTTTGTGTCTTTTTTCCGAGGTGACTTGTCACGTGCCTTACCAAGCTCCAGCTCAGTCTAATTAGATTCGTGTTTGTTCACACTGTTTTATTATTCTCACTGTTAACTTTTTCGATTTGTTTAGTAGCTATATGTATTTGCCTTTCTGAATAAGAATTTTCCTGTAGTTGCTCATCTTGTCTTGATTTATTCATTGATATGTGGGGTTTAACGTCCCAAAACCACTATGTGATTATGAGAGACGCCGTAGTGGAGGGCTCCGGAAATTTAGACCACCTGGGGTTCTTTAACGTGCACCCAAATCTGAGCACACGAGCCTACAACATTTCCGCCTCCATCGGAAATGCAGCTGCCGCAGCCGGGACACAAACCCGCGCCCTGTGGGTCAGCAGCCCTGTACCTTAGCCACTAGACCACCGCGGCGGGGCTGCTCATCTTGTCTCCTTCCCACTTTCACTGGTCTTCCAAAACTTAGCTTGATATGTTTGTGATAACTACCTAAACTTCTGAAGCCACTCTCATCTATGTGTATTCCTTTGAGCCTATTCTACATCCTATGTGACATCAGTGCATAATCTATCGATGACTGCAGCCTTCCTATCTCCCATGTGTTTTGCCCTTCACACTTCTCAGTACTGTTGCAAATGATCAAATCATGCCTTTCACACATATTCATGATCATTTTGCCGGTTGGGTCGGTATACCCATCTATATCTTCTATGTGCGCGTTAATATCTTCTAGTATATCTATGTCGCACTCTCCTCCTAAATCCTCAATGTCCTTTCATATACGCTCTACCATTGTCTGGTTTTCCTCTCTGGCCTTTACTCCCGTCCACAAGTACACCAAACCAAGAAGCGTCATTCACCCTGCCACTTTCCCTTTAAGCCATACGTGTTCCTTGCACTCCTGACAGACCCTTTGCCAGTCTGTACTTTTATGAATCAATGCCCTGATACCACTCCTCTTTCGGCTGCCTTTTGTTCTATTACAATATTCCCACGTGTAGTCCGGATTTTTAGGAAGATGTTCTATATCCCTAAGATGTATTTCTACAAAACCGTATACCACCAGCCTCTCCTTCCTTAGCTGTTCTATCTTTTTCCATTTCAGCCTGTTCTTGCTACCCGACATGTTATGATACCCTATGTCTGAATTAGCTCGGCCCTCGTGACTACGTCTATTTCTGCCCCTGGACTCTGCCTATCTTAGACACCGGTGCCACTTTCAGACCGTATATGTTCACACCACCTGTCGACGAGTTTCTCTGGTTGTTTTCCTCGTTACTAGCTATCCTGCACTCCGAAGGGCTTGCATGCCCCCCAAAAAGCTACTGCGCGCCCTGCAAGTCGCCAACCCACCTCATGACCTAGCCGCCCTTCGAAGTGAATTCTGTCTCGTACAAAACCACCCCACCTATGCAACTCTCTGTTTATTTCCACCACATCAAAGCCTTTCTCTCTACTCATTCGCCATATATCTTGGTTTGCGTTGACAATTGCTCTTTGAAGGTTGCCGTCACGCACCGGTACCTCCGGTATCGTGCATATCTCTACCTGTACTTGAATAGAAGTTGCGCGCATTTATCGACTGTTTTCTCCAGTGTGGTCGCTACTCCTGTCGTATCTTCATTGAAGGCATCGTTTAAACCACCTGCAATTATCAGGAGGTCTTGTCCATCAGTCGAAGTTTTGAGCTTCGCGCTCGCTTGCCTCATGACTGCTTCCAGCTTGCGTCCTTGGAACGTCCCTACTGCAACGTTTTTGTCACCTCTTACCCTCTCTTTGATTGCTTCTGCGTATCGATTTAAATTCAAGTCCGCAGCGATTATCACATGCTGTGACTTTTCAGCTGGCGCGTCCTGCACCAGGGGGTTATCTGCACTTGTGACGACGGCTGCTTTGTCCCCTCCCAGCCCCACTACTACTTCGCTGAAGCTGGGTCTTGCGACCATTGAACCGGCTGCACCTATTTTTTTCCAACTTGCTTGCTCTTTTTCCTCCGCCGTTGCGGTTGCTGGTGCCCTAATGTTCTCTATGTCGGCTGCTCCTTTGTTCACCTTCACTAGTGATTCCTTGGTGGACTTCAGCCTTTCTCTCATAGCCCTCGTTTTCTCTTGCTCTGTTGCCAATTCAGTCTACAGCTCTCAGATTCCCATCAGCAGGTCACTCTGTGCAACCAATGTTTTCTCCAATTTTTCCTTGACCTCACATTACATACACTTGACGTCAGCCTCCTTTCCATTCGCTTTTGCTCTTGAGTTTATTTTCGAATCCACCCAGCATCTCCCAACTGAGGATGCAATGTTGCCCCGTGGCATCCACATGCAGTGCACAAAGCTCTCCTACAAATGACGATAGTTATAGCGCGAGAACAAAACCATGACACAGAGACAAGAAAGACGCGAAAAACACCAGCGCTTTCGTGTCTTTCGTGTCCTTCTTGTCTCTGTGTCGTCGTTTTGTTCTCGCGCTATAACTATCGTCATGCCATACCAACTAGCCCAAGCTGCCACTGTTCTCCTACAAAATTACGGCTGATCTTTATGACCAGTACACGAGCACTTAAGGGCTCTGGTGCTACTAACAGCGCTAGTGGTTCTTATCCTTTTTGTCAGGATTTCTACGTTATATACTTTTATAACTGTTTTGTTTGGTTTTTGTAACACCTATTTTGAAGCTGTACGAATATTAGTGAATTAACGTTGTAAATATTATTGAGTCACAGCTGTTTCTTCGCTGCGGTTAAAACATACAAGCTTTTCGCAAACGTACAGACCGCAGGGAGCGAAGGGACCTTCGTGCGCCCTGCAGCTGCAACGCCATACTTCCAGTAAAAGTAATGGCCGTACACCTCTATGCAACTGCGAGATAAGCATGCGCGTGCGCATGGGAGGGTGGGGGACTACGCACAATAGGGCAAACTACTTGAGTGGGCCGCTGAGCGCGGCCTTCGTGCCATCTCGCTAGAAAAACTCAGAAGACGTTTATAGTATCCACGAGATGCGCACAGAGCCAGCAGTAAGCGGTCTTTATAAATTGCTCACCGCTGCTACAACGGAGAGCGTCAATTTTACAGGATTCTGCCGCGCGCTCTGGTGCTCGGTGGACTTCCTTGCCATGTGTCAAATAGTATATATATATATATATATATATATATATATATATATATATATATATATATATATATATATATAAATATGAAAGTAGATGCGCTTTCACATAACAACTGTTTATTGTGCCGACGTTTCGGCAGGAACCCTGTCTTTTTCAAGGCATAATACTATTTACACATGTTGCGTGCCTTTTTATATTCTGTCGAGACAGGAGGGGAGGGGTCAAATGAGAAAGAGAGAGAAAAAAAAAGGAAGAAACAGCGAAACGGGAGGACAAACAATAAATAAAATATAGAAAATCTAGGAGAAGAAGCAAGACCGACATGGCGTAATTAGAAAGGGGCAGCATTTCAACAGAGTAGGGCAGAGGTAGATGAGGAGTGTCGTCATTGTCAACAATACCTCCCCCGCACCCACACTTCCCCAAGTGGGCAGGGAGCCGCCGTTTTTGTATTTCACCTTTCCGTGTAGTCCGCTGGCGGCTCGTTCCTCTTTGAAGTGTATGACAAGTTAATGGGGAGGGCTTAAGCGCTTTAAGTGCATGCTGGTGGCATCGGGAGTAGCGAAAAAGCCGGTGAATGAGGCACTGCCATCGACATTCATTATATGCATTGGTTCCTTGTCAGTGAAGGAACAGAATGTGCGTTAAAGGATTAACGAAGGAAAAAAAAAAGAAGAAGAACAGGGGGGGGGGGGGGGGGGAGAGACTGTACCACTCCGGGACAGTCACCACACAGTTGAGGCGCACTGGGAAGATATGCGCGCATGTAGGAAAAAGTTAACGAAACCACCTAGCTGTCAGCTCCTTGTCAGTGAAGGAACAGAATGTGCGTTGAAGCTTGACGAAAAAAAGAAAAAAAAAAGGGGGGGGGGGACCGTACGACCTCCGGGACCACTTATCTGTGCGTTCCGGCTGTGCTTGATGAGGCAAATCGTTTCTATGTTGTCAGATGCATAGGCCAAAAGCTTCGTTAGCGGGTAATATTATTGTCGTAATGAAACCGGACTGATTAGAGAGAAGCGTTTGCGTCTTTTAGCGGTCGTAACGCAGAGTGCCTGGGTGTTCATTTATTCCGTATTTTATCGTGTTAAATTTGTAGATAAAATAAGATTCCCGTTGTTCCCGTTCTCTGATTGTTCGAAAGTTGTTTTCTAGTAGTGTAACCCTGATGTCATCAAAGCTGTGGTCTTTTAATGTGCAGTGTTTTGAAAGTGGAAGGCCTGGAAGAGATCGTACATGTGCCCGATGGTTGTTGAATCTAATTCTAAACGGAGTGTCTGTCTGGCCCACGTATTGCTTGTTACATACCCCACATTCCAAGAGGTATATGACATTGTCTGAGTCACAGTCTAGTGCACCTCTTATCCTGTGTTTAAAATCCGAGTGGGTGCTTTTCGCCACTGTCGTTGTCTGCATGTGTTTGCATACCCTGCATCTGCTTTTTCCGCAAGGGTGACACCCAATTTGAGGTTTCACACCTATCTTTGAATTTATTAAATGATCCTTTATATTTTTCGGCCTTCTGTATACAACACAAGGAGGAGAAGTGAAAATTTTGGATAGTCGCACGCTCTGTTCCAATATGTTAAAGTGTTTTCTTAGGACCTTGTTTATGTTCGGTGGGTTGCTCGTGAAAGTTAATAGCAAGTTTTTGTTGCGGTGTTGGTCGGCGTTTCTCTGGTGGTTGAGAAGAATCTGGCGGTCCAGATTTTCAGCTTTTTTGATGGCGTCATCGATGATAGCTGGTGGGTATTCTTGATTAAGGAGTACTTCGCGCATATGTGTGCTGTTTTTGTGGAAGTCCTCGGTGCGGGAGCAGATTCGTCGAAATCTGTGTGCTTGGGAATAGGGAATGCTGGTCTTGCAATGTCGCGGGTGGCAGCTTTTGAAGTGCAGGTATTGTTGCCTGTCTGTAGGTTTTCTGTATACGTTAGTTACCAACGCACCATCGTCAACTCGAATGAGTACATCAAGAAAGTTTATTTCAGTGTTAGAGTAGGTGTGTGTAAAATAAATGCTGGGGTGTACCTGGTTGAATGCCTGTATGAATTTGAGGAGCTCGTTTTCCGAATGTGTCCAAATTATGAATATATCATCTAGGTACCGTTTATAGAGTAATGGTTTGATATTACAAGATGAAAGAAAATTGGACTCTATGTGGTGCATGAATATGTTGGCGTAGTTTGGAGCCATTCTTGTACCCATTGCCGTACCGCTGATTTGAAGATAGTACTGGTTGTTAAATTCAAAGCTGTTCAAATCGAGTACAAGTCTTGTGAAGATTTCAATTACTTCTTTGCTTGGATAAGCGACAGGGTTGTGTGTGCTATACGATTCAACAAGTGCCCTTACACCATCGTCATGTGGGATATTTGTGTACAGTGAGCTAACATCCAATGTTACGAGAAATGCACCATCTGGAATTTTCACGTCTGCTATTTCCCGAAGGAAGTGGTTTGTGTCACGCAAGAAGGACTCATGTGTGGGTGGTATGTCTTTGATTAAAGAATCAATATAACTGGAAATGGGTTCCGTTAACGTTCCCGTGCCTGATATAATGGGTCTGCCAGGGTTATTCTCTTTATGAATCTTTGGCAGCATGTAAAAACGACCAGGCGCCGAATGTACCGTAATAAGTGCCTTTTTAAGCTTTGAATTAATGGCGCCTTCACGTGTGAGATTCTCTAGGGTTGTTAAAATGATTTTTTTGTGCTCCGTGGTAGGGTCAAAGTCGAGGTGTTTGTAGAATTGTTTGTTATTTAGTTGTCGCTTGCCTTCCTCGATGTAGTACGATCTATTCAGAACAACAATCGCGCCTCCTTTGTCTGCTGGTTTGATGACGAGATCTTCGCAGTTGCTCAACGTGAGTAGTGCCTCTTTTTCTCTTTTTGATATGTTATTCATGCTTGGTTTGTGCACTTTGTACGTATGTATAACATCTTTTTGAACCGCGTCTATATAGAGATCCAGATGTCGATCTCTGTTGGCGTCTGGGGTCCATTGCCGTCCAATTACCCCACGAAAAAGTGCGTTATCTTTTTCGGGTTTATCAAAGAAATATTCCTCCAATCTTAAATTTCGTGCGAAGTTGTCTAGGTCTTTTAGGAGCGTGAATTCATCATACCTTCCGTTGCCAGGGCAGAATGTAAGTCCGCGTGATAGTATACTCAATTCTTCTTTGCTAAGTTCTTTGTCAGAAAGGTTAATAACGTTTGGCTCTTTGGGGTGTGGTGGCAAATTGTTTTGAACGTGAGATGATTTGGTATTTTTTCTGTAAGCAGCAGTGGGTATAGCTTGTGACACATTGTCCCGCGCAAATTTCTTCTTCTTAAGTTTTTCAATTTCCTCCGTTTTTTTGTGCTCAAATACGTCTAGTTCTTTAGTTTCCCACTCCGAAAGAGAAAAGTTATTTCTTAAATACCGCTCCTCGTCTGTCAGTGCGTTTAGAGTCTTTCTACAGTGTTCGATGGTGACCTTCGTTAGCTCCTGTGTGGCGTGATCGAGAATTTCGTTCCACCGTTTCATTTCCCCTTCGGCAAAGTTATGCATCGATGGTGTTAGCGACAAGCGCGAATTAGATTCAACAACCATCGGGCACATGTACGATCTCTTCCAGGCCTTCCACTTTCAAAACACTGCACATTAAAAGACCACAGCTTTGATGACATCAGGGTTACACTACTAGAAAACAACTTTCGAACAATCAGAGAACGGGAACAACGGGAATCTTATTTTATCTACAAATTTAACACGATAAAATACGGAATAAATGAACACCCAGGCACTCTGTCTGCGTTACGACCGCTAAAAGACGCAAACGCTTCTCTCTAATCAGTCCGGTTCCATTACGACAATAATATTACCCGCTAACGAAGCTTTTGGCCTATGCATCTGACAACATAGAAACGATTTGCCTCATCAAGCACAGCCGGAACGCACAGATAAGTGGTCCCGGAGGTCGTACGGTCCCCCCCCCCTTTTTTTTTCTTTTTTTCGTCAAGCTTCAACGCACATTCTGTTCCTTCACTGACAAGGAGCTGACAGCTAGGTGGTTTCGTTAACTTTTTCCTACATGCGCGCATATCTTCCCAGTGCGCCTCAACTGTGTGGTGACTGTCCCGGAGTGGTACAGTCTCTCCCCCCCCCCTGTTCTTCTTCTTTTTTTTTTCCTTCGTTAATCCTTTAACGCACATTCTGTTCCTTCACTGACAAGGAACCAATGCATATAATGAATGTCGATGGCAGTGCCTCATTCACCGGCTTTTTCGCTACTCCCGATGCCACCAGCATGCACTTAAAGCGCTTAAGCCCTCCCCATTAACTTGTCATACACTTCAAAGAGGAACGAGCCGCCAGCGGACTACACGGAAAGGTGAAATACAAAAACGGCGGCTCCCTGCCCACTTGGGGAAGTGTGGGTGCGGGGGAGGTATTGTTGACAATGACGACACTCCTCATCTACCTCTGCCCTACTCTGTTGAAATGCTGCCCCTTTCTAATTACGCCATGTCGGTCTTGCTTCTTCTCCTAGATTTTCTATATTTTATTTATTGTTTGTCCTCCCGTTTCGCTGTTTCTTCCTTTTTTTTTCTCTCTCTCTTTCTCATTTGACCCCTCCCCTCCTGTCTCGACAGGATATAAAAAGGCACAGAACATGTGTAAATAGTATTATGCCTTGAAAAAGACAGGGTTCCTGTCGAAACGTCGGCACAATAAACAGTTGTTATGTGAAAGCGCATCTACTTTCATATTTATAACCTTGCGGCAACCGAAGTTATTCTTCTGCATATAAGCCTTACCACAAATGGCTGCTGCCCGCGCCTTTCGCAAACAACTTACATGGAGGTTTCCGATCCACGGAGCCTCGACGGCAATAGTCGGTGACTCACAACTAAAGTACCTGCATCAACACTTCGATCCGGCCAGCCCCCATTCACCTGCCTTCATCTGCCAGCCTGGCGCATGCATTGGCGACATCGGAGAGCTATTGGACTTCGTCCCTAAAGGTACCTCGAACCTTATTCTGCACATTGGAACTAACGACCTGGCCAATACGGATGCCCCTACAGCATTCAACCGTTACGTCGCCCTCCTTGACCGCATCCGGCATGAGAGACCAGATATTCCTATGGTGTTTGCCACACTAGTGCTCCCACGAGCCCCCAACCAACGACTCCGCCGACACAACTGGCGTGCGGTGAGGCGGTTCAACTTCGAGGCTCGGGAGTTTAACTTGCGACTGCTGAGTTTGTGCCATGAGAGAGAGGGCGTCTTCTATGTGAACCATCGCATCGACGCGCTCCCGCCGTGGACCGTACTCGCGGCCGATGGTCTGCACCCGAGCTTCGCTGGAGTGTCTCTCCTGGCCTGGAACATCTACAACCTGCTCCTCGACCTACGGCGGCCATACATCAACAACTGGCTGGAACACGCGCCACAACCGGAGGCGGGGGCGTACGAGCTTCGGGAGACGCCATCCTACTCCCAAGCACTGCGGCGTGACTCTTCCGATGCCACCTGTCGAGGCGGCAAAGGAAAGAATATGAACCCAGCAGCCCCGGAAACAGTTGCTGCCCGTTCTCCAGGCCAGCATACCCCGTCGGGACCCCCCTCACCGAGTGCAACACAGCCATCACGCTTGCCACGGCTGTCATCGACGCCTACAACACACACCCCGGAAACGGCGACGAAGGGTAATCCGGGCCAACAACAACGGCCAGCTGTACCAAAATCAACAGCAACGAGTGGCCAGAATAAACAACCCGCAAGGAAAAATCAGCAGCCAACATCATCAACGAACAAGCAGCAACCACCAGAAGCCAACAGCAGGCGTCTACAGGCCAGCTCGTCACGGGAGGCACAACGGCATGGAGCTCCAACCCGAACCAGGTACGACCTCCGGGCACCTTGCGGCCCTATTCGCCGCGTGTGTGCAAAGTGACATACTGGCTGTGTGAGTGGGCAAACTCCGTCCGTTTCAGATGAACTAGGCCATAGAACGGGTCCAAATTTTCTTAAACTTAGAAAAGTGGTTGACAAAAGAATACGGCACGAACTTCACGTGCAAAGCCTCGAGCAATATGTACTGGCGGGTACGGCTCCGAAGGGGCTGCGCTTGTCGCTAACACCATCGATGCATAACTTTGCCGAAGGGGAAATGAAACGGTGGAACGAAATTCTCGATCACGCCACACAGGAGCTAACGAAGGTCACCATCGAACACTGTAGAAAGACTCTAAACGCACTGACAGACGAGGAGCGGTATTTAAGAAATAACTTTTCTCTTTCAGAGTGGGAAACTAAAGAACTAGACGTATTTGAGCACAAAAAAACGGAGGAAATTGAAAAACTTAAGAAGAAGAAATTTGCGCGGGACAATGTGTCACAAGCTATACCCACTGCTGCTTACAGAAAAAATACCAAATCATCTCACGTTCAAAACAATTTGCCATTACACCCCAAAGAGCCAAACGTTATTAACCTTTCTGACAAAGAACTTAGCAAAGAAGAATTGAGTATACTATCACGCGGACTTACATTCTGCCCTGGCAACGGAAGGTATGATGAATTCACGCTCCTAAAAGACCTAGACAACTTCGCACGAAATTTAAGATTGGAGGAATATTTCTTTGATAAACCCGAAAAAGATAACGCACTTTTTCGTGGGGTAATTGGACGGCAATGGACCCCAGACGCCAACAGAGATCGACATCTGGATCTCTATATAGACGCGGTTCAAAAAGATGTTATACATACGTACAAAGTGCACAAACCAAGCATGAATAACATATCAAAAAGAGAAAAAGAGGCACTACTCACGTTGAGCAACTGCGAAGATCTCGTCATCAAACCAGCAGACAAAGGAGGCGCGATTGTTGTTCTGAATAGATCGTACTACATCGAGGAAGGCAAGCGACAACTAAATAACAAACAATTCTACAAACACCTCGACTTTGACCCTACCACGGAGCACAAAAAAATCATTTTAACAACCCTAGAGAATCTCACACGTGAAGGCGCCATTAATTCAAAGCTTAAAAAGGCACTTATTACGGTACATTCGGCGCCTGGTCGTTTTTACATGCTGCCAAAGATTCATAAAGAGAATAACCCTGGCAGACCCATTATATCAGGCACGGGAACGTTAACGGAACCCATTTCCAGTTATATTGATTCTTTAATCAAAGACATACCACCCACACATGAGTCCTTCTTGCGTGACACAAACCACTTCCTTCGGGAAATAGCAGACGTGAAAATTCCAGATGGTGCATTTCTCGTAACATTGGATGTTAGCTCACTGTACACAAATATCCCACATGACGATGGTGTAAGGGCACTTGTTGAATCGTATAGCACACACAACCCTGTCGCTTATCCAAGCAAAGAAGTAATTGAAATCTTCACAAGACTTGTACTCGATTTGAACAGCTTTGAATTTAACAACCAGTACTATCTTCAAATCAGCGGTACGGCAATGGGTACAAGAATGGCTCCAAACTACGCCAACATATTCATGCACCACATAGAGTCCAATTTTCTTTCATCTTGTAATATCAAACCATTACTCTATAAACGGTACCTAGATGATATATTCATAATTTGGACACATTCGGAAAACGAGCTCCTCAAATTCATACAGGCATTCAACCAGGTACACCCCAGCATTTATTTTACACACACCTACTCTAACACTGAAATAAACTTTCTTGATGTACTCATTCGAGTTGACGATGGTGCGTTGGTAACTAACGTATACAGAAAACCTACAGACAGGCAACAATACCTGCACTTCAAAAGCTGCCACCCGCGACATTGCAAGACCAGCATTCCCTATTCCCAAGCACACAGATTTCGACGAATCTGCTCCCGCACCGAGGACTTCCACAAAAACAGCACACATATGCGCGAAGTACTCCTTAATCAAGAATACCCACCAGCTATCATCGATGACGCCATCAAAAAAGCTGAAAATCTGGACCGCCAGATTCTTCTCAACCACCAGAGAAACGCCGACCAACACCGCAACAAAAACTTGCTATTAACTTTCACGAGCAACCCACCGAACATAAACAAGGTCCTAAGAAAACACTTTAACATATTGGAACAGAGCGTGCGACTATCCAAAATTTTCACTTCTCCTCCTTGTGTTGTATACAGAAGGCCGAAAAATATAAAGGATCATTTAATAAATTCAAAGATAGGTGTGAAACCTCAAATTGGGTGTCACCCTTGCGGAAAAAGCAGATGCAGGGTATGCAAACACATGCAGACAACGACAGTGGCGAAAAGCACCCACTCGGATTTTAAACACAGGATAAGAGGTGCACTAGACTGTGACTCAGACAATGTCATATACCTCTTGGAATGTGGGGTATGTAACAAGCAATACGTGGGCCAGACAGACACTCCGTTTAGAATTAGATTCAACAACCATCGGGCACATGTACGATCTCTTCCAGGCCTTCCACTTTCAAAACACTGCACATTAAAAGACCACAGCTTTGATGACATCAGGGTTACACTACTAGAAAACAACTTTCGAACAATCAGAGAACGGGAACAACGGGAATCTTATTTTATCTACAAATTTAACACGATAAAATACGGAATAAATGAACACCCAGGCACTCTGTCTGCGTTACGACCGCTAAAAGACGCAAACGCTTCTCTCTAACCAGTCCGGTTTCATTACGACAATAATATTACCCGCTAACGAAGCTTTTGGCCTATGCATCTGACAACATAGAAACGATTTGCCTCATCAAGCACAGCCGGAACGCACAGATAAGTGGTCCCGGAGGTCGTACGGTCCCCCCCCCCTTTTTTTTTCTTTTTTTCGTCAAGCTTCAACGCACATTCTGTTCCTTCACTGACAAGGAGCTGACAGCTAGGTGGTTTCGTTAACTTTTTCCTACATGCGCGCATATCTTCCCAGTGCGCCTCAACTGTGTGGTGACTGTCCCGGAGTGGTACAGTCTCTCCCCCCCCCCCCTGTTCTTCTTCTTTTTTTTTTCCTTCGTTAATCCTTTAACGCACATTCTGTTCCTTCACTGACAAGGAACCAATGCATATAATGAATGTCGATGGCAGTGCCTCATTCACCGGCTTTTTCGCTACTCCCGATGCCACCAGCATGCACTTAAAGCGCTTAAGCCCTCCCCATTAACTTGTCATACACTTCAAAGAGGAACGAGCCGCCAGCGGACTACACGGAAAGGTGAAATACAAAAACGGCGGCTCCCTGCCCACTTGGGGAAGTGTGGGTGCGGGGGAGGTATTGTTGACAATGACGACACTCCTCATCTACCTCTGCCCTACTCTGTTGAAATGCTGCCCCTTTCTAATTACGCCATGTCGGTCTTGCTTCTTCTCCTAGATTTTCTATATTTTATTTATTGTTTGTCCTCCTGTTTCGGTGTTTCTTCCTTTTTTTTTCTCTCTCTTTCTCATTTGACCCCTCCCCTCCTGTCTCGACAGGATATAAAAAGGCACGGAACATGTGTAAATAGTATTATGCCTTGAAAAAGACAGGGTTCCTGTCGAAACGTCGGCACAATAAACAGTTGTTATGTGAAAGCGCATCTACTTTCATATTTATAACCTTGCGGCAACCGAAGTTATTCTTCTGTATATATATATATATATATATATATATATATTGTAGCGAAGCCTCCGAACTATGAAATGGGTCGAACTCTTGAGTACCTTCTAGTGGGGCTACCCAACAAGGACGCCACTCGCACTGAGAGCCCGTGCTTGGCCGTTACTGTCGCCATTGTGCTTGCTCGCTGTGGACCGGCTATTAAACGCCTTAACATTTTGGTGGAGAGTGCTGTGCCCTTCAAACATCTTCGGTTCACATTCGATGCCCTTGGAGCTTAGATCCCGTACCGTGCCTTCAACCATGCAACAAGACGCCGCCCAGCAAACGCTTCCTCCTGCGCCGACGCCATGTTCCGGTGTCCCCCGCATCCGCGACCCACCTGTCTTCACCGGCGCGGATGGCACCGACGTCGAGGACTGGCTCGTCATGTACGAACGCGTCAGCGTCCCCAATCATTGGGACGAGGCAGGTAAACTCGGCAACCTGGTTTTCTACCTCGCGGGTGTGGCCGGCATGTGGTATAACAACCACGCGTCTGATTTCGCAACCTGGTCCGATTTTAAGACCGCTATCACCAACGTTTTTGGCCGCCCTGCCGTTCGTAAGCTGCAAGCCGAGCAGCGCTTACGCGAACGCGCTCAGCAGGCCGGTGAATCATTCACCAGCTACATTGAAGACGTCTTGGACCTATGCAAGAAATGCAACGACAGCATGTCCGAATCAGACAAGATCAGGAACGTCATGAAGGGCATTGCCGATGATGCCTTCACGATGCTGCTGGCCAAAAACCCAGGCACAGTAGCTGAGGTCATCACGCTGTGCCAGAGCTACGAGGAGCTCCGCCGGCAGCGTTCGATGACCCGTCGCTCCACACCACGAGATGCAGGGCTTGCAGGCTTGGAGGCGAGCTGTGACCAGGTGGCACTGCTGACAGACCTCAAGTCCTTCATACGTGAGGGAATCGCACGGCAGTTCTCTCTCCGGCCCTTCGCCCACCCACCGGCTGCTCAACAATCGGCCACTACCATTTTCACCCCCATCCGCCGAGCGATTGAGCAGGAAATAGCGGAGGTTATGCCTGCGTACCACCCACAACAGCTTCCGGCTCCTGTACCCCCAAGTTACGCCCAAGTGGTCGCCAGGCCGCCTCCAGTCGTTCAAGCGCCCGCCCCACTGACTTACGCCGAAGCTGCCGCACGACCTCCATCCTTTGCAGCGGGTATGCCGGCTACGTATGTTGACGTGACCTCTCAGACTCAGCTCCAGCGCCCCCTGCAGCCTTTCCAGCCACCGTTCCGTCCATCGGCTCTTGCGTCATGGACAAGACCTACCCCGGCGAACCGATGGCGCACATCTGACAACCGGCCCATTTGCTTTGCCTGCGGTTACGCCGGCCACGTAGCACGTTATTGCACTCGCGTACATACGCCCCATATCTCGTCGCCTGTTGCTGGCCAGATTAGGCGTACCTATCACGAGGAAACGCCGTCTATGCCACCGCCAACTCGCCTACCTTCATCTTCTCGTAGGTCACCGTCTCCACGACGTCGTTCCTCGTCCCCCATGCGGCCAAGTTCAGCTGCTCACGAGCGGGAAAACTAGTCGTCGCAGTCCCCGAGGCAAGGATTGCGATGCTATCGCATTGTGAAAGCCCTCAGAGCCGCCCATCTAATGTCATTGACGTGCTTGTGGACGGTGTTCACGCATCTGCTCTTATTGACACAGGAGCTGCAGTATCCGTTATGGACGAAAAATTTTGCCGCTTGCTTCGTAAAGTGACGACGCCAATTTCTGGATTGTCCCTTCGTACCGCCGGTTTGCATCGTATCCATCCTACAGCAGGGTGCACAGCTCGCGTTGTCGTTCAGGACGTTCTGTATGTCGCCCAATTCATCATCATTCCCGCATGCTCTCATGACGTCATCCTGGGGTGGGATTTTCTCTCCCGCAACGACGCCGTCATCCATTCTGCCGCCGCCGAAGTTGAACTCTCCCCCTTCTCGCATTTGACGCCGGAAGACAGTTCTTCGAAAGTGAGCAAGATTCTCGTGAAAGACGATACCATAGTGCCTCCAAGCTCCACGATGGGTGTATCTGTCTACTGCGCTGGACTCTCCGACACAATTGCACTCGTTTCGCCATCCGACCGTGCTTGCCGAAGGAAAGGGTTGCTAGTACCTTTCACGACCGTGCAAATCACCCAGGGCAACGCCTCTATTTTCGTGACCAACCCATCCCCGTACACTGTTACCTTGGTTCGACGGGAATGTCTCGGCAGAGTGGAACCAGTGGATAACGCACAAGTCCTGGACGTACCTGATGACTCGCGTTGTCCCAATTTGCGTACCATCAGTGCTGTTTCCACTTCTGATTCGTCATCTCCTGATGTATTTGGCCCTTGCATTGATGACAACCTCACGTCGGTACAGCGTTCCCAGCTTCTGAACCTGTTGCGAGAATATCGTTCTTCTTTCGATGTCGGGCGAAGTTCTCTCGGTCGTGCGTCCGCTGTTACGCATCGTATCGACACTGGTGCCCATCCACCATTACGGCAACGTCCCTACCGCGTGTCGCCTGCTGAACGTCGGGAAATCAACGAGCAGGTTGATGATATGCTCAGACGCGACGTTATTCGGCCCTCGGACAGTCCATGGGCGTCTCCTGTTGTTCTTGTTGCGAAGAAAGATGGTTCTGCGCGGTTCTGTGTAGACTACAGACGGCTCAATAAGATCACTTGCAAGGATGTTTACCCACTGCCGCGCATCGATGACGCAATTGACAGCCTTCACGGAGCCAAATTTTTTTCTTCTCTCGATCTGCGCTCGGGGTACTGGCAAGTACCCATGGCTGATGACGCTCGACCGAAGACTGCGTTCATCACACCCGACGGCTTGTACGAATTCAACGTCATGCCGTTTGGTATATGTAATGCACCTGCGACCTTTGAGCGCATGATGGACACCGTTCTGCGCAACTTGAAATGGCACACGTGCTTGTGTTACCTCGATGACGTTGTGTGTTCGCTCCAGATTTCTCTACGCACCTCCAACGTCTGAAAGAAGTTTTTGCACGTGTCAGCAATGCCGGCTTGCAACTAAATCTGAAGAAGTGCCGCTTTGCAGCACGGCAACTCACCATCCTTGGGTACGTCGTGTCCAAGGATGGCATTCTTCCTGACCCAGCCAAGCTTCGGGCCGTGGCCGAATTCCCCAAACCTGCGTCCGTCAAAGAACTGCGTAGTTTCGTGGGCCTGTGCTCGTACTTCCGACGCTTCATACGAAACTTTGCCACGATCATATCACCGCTGACGAAGCTCCTTGGAAGTAACGGGTCCCTCAATTCGTGGTCGTCTGAGTGCGACGACGCGTTCGCGAAGCTCCGCCATGTGTTGACATCTCCTCCCATTCTATGCCACTACGACCCTACGGCCCCGACGGAGGTGCACACAGACGCCAGCGGTGTAGGCCTCGGCGCTGTCCTGGCGCAGCGCAAACCCGGATTCCCTGAATATGTCGTAGCATATGCAAGCCGTACGCTCACGAGAGCTGAGACAAACTACACCGTCACGGAGAAAGAGTGCCTGGCGATCGTCTGGGCTCTTACAGAGTTTCGACCGTATTTGTATGGTCGCCCATTCGATGTCGTCACCGACCATCATGCACTATGCTGGCTTTCATCATTGAAGGATCCCTCAGGCCATCTCGCCCGTTGGGCTCTTCGTTTACAAGACTACGACATACGCGTGCTGTACCGCAATGGACGCCAGCATGCTGATGCCGACGCCCTCTCGCGCTCCCCTCTGCCTGAAGGTGATGTGCTCTGCTCAGTATCCTCGGCTGCTGTTTCTGCCATTGACGTTGACATAATCGCTACCGAACAGCGAAAGGATAATTGGATCGGCCCGCTGATCGACTTGCTCTCTGATCCATCCGCAACGCCATCCACGCGTGCATTGCGTCATCAAGCTCGCCATTTCGCCATTCGTGACGGCCTTCTACACCGACGCAATTACGACGCCGACGGCCGGCAGTGGTTACTCGTGATACCCCGCAGTCTGCGGTCAGAGATATGTGAATCCTTCCATTCTGATCCGCAATGCGCGCACTCTGGGGTATTCAAAACCTACCATCGCATTCGACAACGCTACTTCTGGCGCGGGATGTACCGCTATGTGCAGCAGTTCGTTCGCTCTTGCCTCACTTGCCAACGCCGTAAACCGTCAGCTCACATGTCGCACGCCTGTCTACAACCGTTACCTTGCCCTGACCATCCCTTTGGGCGCGTAGGTATCGATTTGTATGGACCACTTCCTCTGACGTCGGCTGGTAACCGCTGGGCCATCGTTGCCGTTGACCATTTAACGCGATACGCCGAAACCGCCGCTCTCCCTGCGGCTGCTGCGCGCGATGTTGCGTCCTTCCTGCAGCATCGATTTATACTGCGCCACGGACCACCCCAAGAGCTTCTCAGCGATCGAGGCCGTGTCTTCTTGTCGGAAGTCGTCGAAGCCATTCTGACGGAGTGCCATTCTGTCCACCGCAAAACTACTGCTTACCACCCACAGACGAATGGCCTCACCGAACGCTTTAACCGCACCCTCGGCGACATGCTTTCTATGTACGTCGCTGCCAACCACACTAATTGGGATAATATACTGCCCTTCGTCACCTACGCCTACAACACCGCCCCTCAGAGCACGACTGGTTTTTCACCTTTCTACTTGCTGTACGGAAGGCACCCGTCGCACACCATGGACACAATACTCCCGTACACGCCGGATCCATCTGATTGTACACCTATTTCCGAGACAGCCAGGCTTGCTGAAGAGTGTCGCGAGCTTGCCAAGACTTTTACGACGCAAGAGCAAGAGCGGCAGAAGAGTATCCGTGATGCCAGCACCACTTCTGAGCCCACGTTCCTTCCTGGTGCGCTTGTATGGCTCTCGATCCCGACCTCTGCCGCTGGCCTCTCTTCCAAACTACGTCCCAAATACGAAGGCCCCTACCGTGTCATCGAGCGCACCTCACCCGTCAACTATCTGATCGAACCCGTTAAACAATCTTCGGACATGCGCCGTCGTGGGCGAGACATCGTCAACGTGGAGCGCCTGAAGGCTTATTATGACCCGCTCATAATAACAAGCTGTTAGGTCGCCAGGCGGCTCCCTCTTCGACCCCGGGGTAATTGTAGCGAAGCCTCCGAACTATGAAATGGGTCGAACTCTTGAGTTCCTTCTAGTGGGGCTACCCAACAAGGACGCCGCTCGCACTGAGAGCCCGTGCTTGGCCGTTACTGTCGCCATTGTGCTTGCTCGCTGTGGACCGGCTATTAAACGCCTTAACAATATATATATATATATATATATATATATATATATATATATATATATATATATATATATATATATATATATATATATATATATATATCAGCACCAGGACGTGTACGGCTGAAGGGGCCGTTTGTTTTGGTCGTAAAGAGAAGCTCCGGAGTGGCCAACAGCTTGATGATCGCAGCGTCGTCATCTTCCTTCTTCCTTCAGCGTGGGGCAACCAGCACGTCCACCCATCTTTGTTTTCTTTCCAGGCTTGCGCAACATTCCTCCCCTCACAGACGAAGCCCGCCGGGCGAAGTAATTGATTCACCTTGGTGTGTACAACTTCAGTCGAGCGACATGGACTGCTTAGGTAATTGCGGCTTTTTTACCGCTCTCGTGAGGCGAGCGTTTGTGAACGTGACTTCCATGGTTTCGTTCAGAACAAGAAACAGTCCATCATATGTGTCCTAAAACGTTTGGCATAACTCACGTCTTCGTACCGGAGTCCAGAGCCGCACTACGTCGCCCGGATGGTGAGTTACAGGCCGGTGGTGGACGTGGTAGCGTGCTTTCGATTTTTCCTGTGATGCCAAAGAGCGTAGACGAGCGATACGACGCGCCTATTCTGCAAGGCAGAGGATTTCAGTGACTGAGAGGTTCTAGTACGCCGAGAATGGCTGTCACGCACGCCGTCACGCACGCCGTCACGCACGCCGTCACGGACCCTCCCGGCACCGCGGCGACAGTCTTGGGTGGCCCGACACACGTCGAGAACTGAACAGCACGTGATAAGAAACGTATGTGGACGTACATGGAGAGTTGGTTTCGTTGTCAGTGTTGACAGTGATTTTTCCTCTTTTTACTTTCTTTCTTTTCTTTCTTTTTCTTTTTTTCTCTCCCCCCCTTTTTTTTCAGTTCCCTCTCACTCTCGCAAACATGTTTCAAGGCGAGAGGGAATCGGCAGCAACGAAGTTTGGAAATTCATGTCAGTATAACTCATCCCCTGATGAAGGGAGGACCCCTCCCGAATTTGTTGGGAAAAATTATATTTATTTTTGTTGACAACGCTCCCGTTCTGACATATCCCATACCTCTATATATATATATATATATATATATATATATATATATATTTATATATATATATATATATATATATATATATATATATATATAGAGAGAGAGAGAGAAAAGTGGGTGAAAAAATAGCTTGCCGTGAGTAGGAACACACATGCGCACATATATATGCGCATGTGTTTGTGACGCAAGATGCTACGGTAGAAGTCTAGGGGAAGTATGGAGGTTGATCATAATATGGTTTCACACGTCTAGCGTCTCTCATGTCGGTAGACGTCTCTCACGTCTAGCGTCACTCAAGTCGACAGGATGAAGACCTGCCTGCCACTTCATCAGTCAGACATCACCGATAAAGTTGTCCACAAGACGGCCTGAATATGCATGGACTACCAAATCCGCTTCACCAGTATACAGTGACTAGCACCATGACAGAACCATCGGCTGACCTTGACAGCCCAAAGTACACAGTATCAGCGGACGACCGCCCCACACAGGACTGGTTTCATGTATTCGATCTTCACACCACCTCTGCATCCTGGTTGGAACAGGAGATGGTGACAAACTTTAGCAAATACGTCACCACTGAGGCATTCAAATTTTACCTCAAACACAGATTCAAAAACAATGAATCATGGCAAAAGGTCCAAGTGGAAATGATCATACAGTTTTACAACTGAACTGAAGATATGATTATAACCCGTCATCTCGATGCATTTGAACTCAGTCATCACAGTCATACGCGGCCTTCATTTCTTCGAGCAAAGATTATGCATTCACAGTTCCTGTCAGGTGAAGCCAGCCATCTGTTCAAGGAGAGGCATCTCGGCGATTTTTCTACGAAACGTAGCCTTCCATCTGGTTTCCTATTGCAAGAAATAGCGCCTGCGCTTGCCTCTTCACTGCAACACACGAAAGCAGCAATTATTCAATAATGCAATGAGCTTCAATATTCACCTTGGTTACGTCGGCCACCACCTGATTTTGCGACAAAAAGTTTAGCAAGTACCCATACCCCTCCCAGTACGCCTCATGAGACCGCCACATACACAGCACGCTGGCTTATATATCGGAAAAATACCGTGTCAAGCCGCATCCTTTCCGCAAGGGTACAGGCATCACCTATCGGTGCACACTACACGGCAGTCGAAGCAAAACAGAAGGCTCAGTTGCATCGAACCTCGCACGCTGCCAAGCGCAATAACATTTGGTAGTGAACGGCGTGGAAGAAGCCTCTAAAAAGCTCTGTGTCAACTCTGGAGCATTACCCGAATACTACGCGGAATATATCACAACAGCCCACAGAGTACCAGCGACACAGTAGCCATCAGACTTACTTGCGAGAACAATCAAAGTCATGTTACGAAAGAGCTGCCACACCATCAAAGCCATCTAAGCCAAAACGATCAATCTCAACGACTGCAACCCATACTCTGAAAAGCACGACAACCAATCAATAAAACTTCCTCGGAAACACCATCACGGCTTAACAAAACGACTTCGCAAAGCAAGCCTCTTAAGCTAAGACACAATCAATATGTAAGGCAACTTCGCATAAAGGATCGGTGCCAGAATGGCATTCATCAGGAAAATTCACGACTGCACCAATTATTACAGCTGAAATACCCCATAAAACATCAAAGACAAGATATTGCTCCTTGTACCTCACAGGGACACCAGCGCCGTTTTATCAGTGTCTGCGAAAACACAAATTAAGGTGGCGTGTCTATTCTAGCCAGAAAACAGAATCGGATGCCTAGAATATTCAATGTTCCACTGCTACAGCGACTAAAAAGCTCGTTCATTCTGCACTAGAGGCAAGCCGTCGAAAACCATGCACAGAACATGCTTATGTTATTTGGTGCGTAAAAGCCTGCCATGCCCAGCAGAGCTGTTTGGGACGTACACGGACGAATGAATGGTTTGAAAATTCAACTGAGTTCACCAAACTCCGCATGACGTGGAGCTTTGTCCGTGTTAACATTTTACCCTTCATAGTTCTGCTGATTCCTTTTTCCTGTGTCACTTGAAAATTCTTTCGGGAAAGGGGAATCGTGCGAAGCAGGACGCTGCTGTAGAAGCCGGCGAGGAAGATATAGGAAGGAACGAAAGCACATCATATGAGCTAGGCCACGTCTCTCCCATCTAGCGTCATATATATATATATATATATATATAGTGACACGTGTATATGCGTAGAAGAAAACGAAGATTGAGGTGTTGTGCAGACTCTGGGTAGCGGGTTTGTAGGTTTTGGGAAAGCAAGACGAAGAGCGCGTTCTGTGTACAGTTTATTCTGAAACACGCTTTTTCACTGTCTCATGTTTTTGCTATCTTTTGTTCTCGCTTCACCATGACAATGGTGGAAGAGCTGGACAACGACCCTGCCTCATGCTTCACAATCCGAGAGGGAGCCGTTCATCCAGCCCGTGCGCACTTACCGCAACACCCGTACATCGCTTCAGTCATCGCTTGCGAAGCCTCCCTCCAGAGTTCACCCCCACGAAGCAGCCCTCTTCAAGGCACCACTCACCCCTACCAATGGCCATCGCCAGTCCACAACAGGTACTCCGAGACAGTGGTTCTACCACCCCATCTCAGGTAACTTGTTTTTCACCACTGTTGGCACCATCACTTTAGCGGTGGCGCACATGAAGACGTAGAAAACTGGCTTGATCACTATGAATGTGGCGCCAAGAACAAGCAGTGGTCTATTGACCAAAGGCTCTGTCGCGCCTATTCATATTCCGTTGACAGTGCTTGTAATTGGTACAAAAACAGAAAAGGCAGTTTGTCAATATGGAGTAAATTTAAACGGCAAATTATTCTTAACACTTTTGCCAATGTTGACTGGTGCGACCGTGCGCAACAATTACTTGAGCTAAGGGTTCAGGAACCCAATGAAACAGTCACAATGTTCGCTGAGCACATGAGCCGTCTCTTACGTAGAGACGATCCGCATACGACCAACGACAAAAAGTGGCGCTTACTGATGCATGGTGTAAAAGATCAGTTGTTCGCCGTACTTCTATGCAACCCGCAAAGCACCGTGGCAGACTTCATCAGAAAAGCTATGGCTATGGAGCGGGCACTTCACCTACGATGCCGGCAGTAGCATCACTTGCCCAGCAGCGTCCACATTCAAGTCGCCGCTACGACGTCTGACAATCAATGCTCGTCACGTGAATTATTCAAGAGGATTTTTCGCGAAGAGCTCCAGAAGTTGTGGACTCCGGTCACGCAAACACCCATAGCATCTGTCGCTGAAGTCGTCCGCCAAAAAATACGCAAAAAGTTTGCAATGGCTGATCCTACTCACGATCAGCGATCCATGAGTTGCGCAGCCACGACTCGCCGGCCGCCCCCATTGTGTCGTCGTACCACCAGCCATCGGCAGCCGTTCCTTGGCCAACGCCACAAGAACAGATACTGTGGCAACCAGCCGTCCCACAGCCGTACGAAATACCACCGCATGAAGAGCCGTAACCTGGCATTACGTGGCATTCGCCACATTTGAGCCGTTGCACCACAGCTTCGCAATACAGACACTTGGCCCACTGCAGACAGGTGTCCACTTTGTTCTAACTGTTGAAGTGTGGGCCACATTTCCCTTCATTGCTGGCACCGCATCGATACCTTTCGTCCTCTTAGGCCATGGTCTAGCAATCGACGCGCAAACGGTGACTACGAACCACGCTGGGGCGCCGCTGATTCTCAAGGACCCCACTTGTCTCGGCCCCAATTTGACGATTGCCAGGCCAACAATAACGACAGCGCGCCGGAATAACAACCAGCTTTGGGTCATCGACCACGCTCTTCATCACCAGCATACTCACCTTCGTCGCGCTGTCACACTTCTGCTGACGTCAGTCGAAGGAGGTCACCAGGTTCACGCCGGGAAAACTGAAGGAGGTTACTTCAAGAGGTGAGATTCAGGCCGTCAAGGCGACGAAAAAAGACCTCCGTTACTCTTATAACAGAACGCCGTAAAGCCCACTAGTCGTAACACTGATAAAACTGTAACCACAAATCGTACCGTGTTTGTAGACGGACAGTAAAAAACAGCCTTATTTGGCTCTAATTCCAAGTTTTCCATAAGTAAAACCTCGCCGTACTCCTCAAGAAAGTAAAGACGACATGAACGGAACCTCACCTGAGGAAGGCAGGTGTCCAGCTGTTAATGCCTGGCGGAAGGTGCACACCGAGGCTCGACATTGGTGGCTTTTCTTTCGTTGCAACGTTCATCGTCTTCGCCTCATGCTACAAGGACCTCATTACAGGGATGAACTTCCTGAGAGAACATGGTGCTGTCATCAACATCCAGGATCACTCAGTTACGTTCCGCAACAGCCCTGGTTTAGCCGACTGTTTCTGCGTGATCTGCAACCCTTTGTATAATTGATGATGATGTGGTCGCACAGGCAAAGTTTTCACTCTTGTTTCGGTGGAAGGCCCAAAACCGTTTGACGGCGAAGGCATTGCCGAGCGAATAGGCGCGCTGCTATTTAGCCTTGGCACTTCAGTCACAGGAGGTATCGTCCGTCTCACTGGTAGACGCATGACCTTGGTTCTGACCAACTTTTTTGCTGAGCGCCGGCACCTACTGAAAAGCTTAGCAATCGTTTTCTTAGACAATATCATGGAAATGCAATGCAGTTTATGTCTATTAGTATTGTACAAAGCGCGTGATCGAGAATCAGAACCCTTTATTGACGTTCGCACCACTCTGTCAGAAAACGACCGACAGAGACTTCTTAAGCTGCTTGTCGAATTCCATGACTGCTTTTCATCGACATCACGAGCTGATCGAACACCGCTAACAAAGCATCGAACAATCACCGAAGACCTATTCACCAGAGTTTTTATCGTGTGACACTAAAAGAACGCGAAGTCATAAAACAACAAGTGCAGAAAATGCTTGAATATGACGTTATTGAGCTTTCACAGAGCCCCTGGTCGTCACTTTTAGTGCTAGTAAAAAAAAAGATGGCACCCTGTTTTTTTGCATACACTACAGAAAGCTGAGTCATGTGACCGAGAAAAATGTGTACCGCTACCACGTATCGACGACTCTCTTGGCAGACTTCAACACGCTCGCTAGTTTTCCTCCAAGTACTTGAGGACTAGATACTTGCAGATTGAGGTATACCCAAGAGACCGGGAGAAAAGGGCCTGTGTGATGCCAAATGGTTTCTATAAATTTGAAGTCTTGCCCTTTGGTTTGTGCTCCACGCCCCCAACTTCTCAGAGGATCATGGATACAGTACTCTCGGGATTGAAGTGGAAGACGTGCCTAGTCTATCAGGACGACGTAAAAGTGTTTTTCTCAATTTTCGACGAGCATCTCAAAACGCTGCGTGATTTCTACGTGCCATATGGTCTGTGAGTCTCACTTTGAAACCAGATTAGTGTCACTTCTCTTTTTAAAAACTACAGTTGTTTGATCACGTCTTCAGCTACGCAGGTCTTTGAACTGATCCTGAAAATATTTTTGCTGTCGCACAGTTCCCAGTACCGTCTCACAAAAAGGCTATCAGACGCTTCGTGGGCCTTTGTGTTTATTATCGTTGCTTTATCGCAGACCTAAATTTGCTGGTGTCACGTCAACGCTAACGCGTGAGACAGATGGTGCAATTTTCCGTGCTATGCGGCGTGCGGTGCAAAAATGCAGTGGTCGAAGTGGTCGCGTTTTGTGTCGTTTGAAGACTTATCATCGCATCTGATCGCCGCGTAGCCTCTGTGGCGAGCACCATCACACCCCCGCATGGCAGCAGCCAATCACAGAGCGATCAGACGAGTGACGTCACGTTGCTAGTGGCGCCATCTCCCTGTCGCCCCTCCCACCAGCTGTGGTCAAGGCCAGTTCAAGCGAGTAGATTGAGCGGTGTGAGCGTAGATTTGCTGACTTAGCCGACTGCGGCGGTGTGAAATCATCGAGTGTGTTTCCTTGTTGACGTGATATTATTCCGGATTGAATAAAGTGATGTTTGAAGTGTTCCGTTTCTGCACAACAATGGCCGTTTTGAAACCGTTAGCGATATTGGAGATTGTAAGCAGCGACGCAAGGTCCTTTCGCAGGCAAACGCGGCTACTAGCGTCTCTGCGCCGGCTCGCGTTGCTTCTACCTTGGCTTTTCACTTCGATGGCACCAAGAAAGCAATAACGTATTCCAAAGCATTATATAAAAGTGCAGAACCTAATAGTCTAGTCAAAAAAGGAGCGCTCGATGATGAGCTTGCCTGTGAACGGCGTAGGCGACGGCCGGCGCCCGCCTTGCTAGGCATCTTTGTCGGAGTCGCGAATAGTCAGCTGTTGCCGCTGTTTCGACGTGCTTGTCCACGAAAACATTTTGTTAATTATTTTTATGGCCCTGTCATGGCGGTCTAGTGGATAAGGTACTCGGCTGCTGACCCGCAGGTCGCGGGATCAAATCCCGGCAGCGGAGGCTGTATTTCCGATGAAGGCGGAAATGTTGTAGGCCCGTGTGCTTAGGTTTGGGTGCACGTTGAAGAACCCCAGGTGGTCGAAATTGTCGGAGCCTTCTAATACAGCGCCTCTCATAATAATATGGTGGTTTCAGGACGTTGAATCTCACATATCAATCAATCAATTATTTTTTATGGAAAGAAGCATGGCTGTGCATAGTTGTTTGTTTTCGCCATCTTACACGCCATCTTACACAAGCTTCATTACGAGGATACGAAGTCGTCCGACCGCGGATGTCGAGGCACCACATGGGAGTGAAGCCTGCCGTTTAATTCACCACCGTGTGTCCCGAAACGCTGCATGCGGTACACGGCATTGCACAGAAAATTGCACGTCTGTCTCGCGCTTAACTCATATCACAAGAGGCGACGGCGCTTTTAGGTGGAACGAAGAACAGGAGGGTGCCTTCAATGACCCGCGTCTACGTCTTCAAACACCCCCAGTGCTTGTTCACTTCAACGAAGAAGCCCCGACGATGCTTCACAATGACTCTAGCAATGTAGGTCGGGGGACTGTGCTTGTGCAACGGCAAGAGGACACAGAAAGAGTGATCGTCTAAGCAAGCCAATTGCTAACACACGAGGAGGCTAACTACTTGCCAACAGAGAAAGAATGGCACGCCGTAGTATGGGCAGTAATGAAATTTTGTCTGTATTTTTATGGCCGGCACTTTATTGTTATAAGCAAACTGCACTTATTTTGCTGGTGAACTGATTTAAAAGATCCCACCGGCCGATTAGTTTGTTAGAATTCGTTAGGCTGCAAGAGTTTGACATGACGGTCGTACACGACTCAGGGAAGCGACATATGCACGCAGACTGCCTTTCCCGATCACCAATACAGTCAGCTTCTCTACCAGATGAGGATGAAACGTAGCTTACTGGGGTCCTCGATACATCTACCATCGCCTGACAACAATTTGATGACCCTATCCTATTAATTTTTGATGGCCTCAGAGTGCACCGTGTTTTTTTGCAAGAGTATTTCCGTCGTTTTTCTGACATAACAGCGTCCTACAAAAAAGAAAATTTTGCCGATCGCATCTCCCTACTTGCTTGTCATTCCGGCAACCCTCCATATTGATGTGCTTCAAGCATGCCACAACGAGTTTACTTCGGGTTACTTAGGCTACACGCGCACAAGGGTGAAAATTCAGCAATGCTACTACTGGCCAAGCTCACCACTGTGGTGAAGCAACTCATTCAAACTTAGTTGGACTGCCGGTGACGTAAGTCTCTTCCAACAAAACCAGCCGGCCTGCTGCAACCTCTCCAGGTCCCAAGTACACCACTCGACTATACTGGAATGAATATCTTGAGTCCACTTCCTACTTCTGCTGCAGGGAATTACTGGGCTATCAACGTTCGCGATAACCTTACCCGGTACGGCAAAACGAAGGCTATCCAACAAAGTGCAGCCACGGAGATAGCCAAATTAAAAAAAATTGTTTTAGTGCAATATGGTGCATTAACCGTCGTGATAACAGACCGCGGGACCACATTCACGGCAGCTTTTCTAGAGCACGTCTTGATATTAGGTGAAAGAAATCTTCAAAAGACCACTGCGTACCACCTGCAGATGAACGGACTGACAGAGCACCTAAACAAGAATATTCAATACATGCTGTCGATTTACGTGGACGTAGGACATAAAATTTGGGACAAAATCTTGTCCTATATATTACGATCTCGTAAAATACAGTCAAGCAGGAAATGACTCGCATGACTTCATTCAGCCTTGTTTACGAGCCGGAGGTACGGACAATTAATGACACGGGCGCCATTATATTTACCGATCGCGCGGAAAAAGCCAGGCAGCTCACGCACTTGCGAATCTACCAGCAACAACAATACGACGCAGGTCCCTACAATGCCCACCACAGAGAACCTACGAAACCGGTGACCGAGTGTGCGTTTGAACACCCATACGACGACTTTGACTGTCCGAGAAACGCTTATGACGATACTTCGGACCATATATAGTATTGCAACAATTGGGTGACTTCACCTATGAGGTCGTCTCTGACAGTCCCTCTAAGGCGTCTACAGCACCGGCCTCAACTCGTACTTGCGGTGCGCATGAAGCCATGTGTCAGTGACTGACTGTGCGTTTTCACACACTGGTAGCTCGGATATAGCATCGAGGCGATGTCCCTCTAAGAAGGGGCAAGTTACGCGTGCATATACGTAGAAATGAACGAAGACGGAGGAGTTTTGCAGACTCTGGATAGTGGGACTGTAGGTTTTAGGAAAGGAAGACGAAGAAGGCGTTCTTTGTACACCTGATTCAGAAACACGCTCTTTCGCTGTCGCAAGTTATTGCGATCTTTTTTTCTTGCTATACCGAGAGAATAATGAAGTGAACCGTACACGAAGCATCGAAAGGACAAGAACGGGGCAAAGAGGATGAGGAAGACGAGGTTGCGACAGGGAGAATGAATGGCGGACGACATCCGTCTCTCTGTCGCTCAGTGTATGAGATGTTTACCTTCAGGCAACGCTACATTTTGGTGCAGCCGTCAAGCGAACATATGGGTGACTTCTTCGTTTACAGGACGTCGTAAACTAGACTAAGCTTCACCAGCTACCAAGTGCAAGGTCAGCCAGCGAAGAACCTTGTTCGCGAAGTTGCAACAGCTGACCTTATCGAATGGGTGCTGCAAGGAGCTCCAATCAGCCGTGAAGAAATTTTCGAGGCGGGACCCCCCAGTTTGGATTTGCAGCTTTAAAGGCTCGGGGAGTGGGTATTGGAGTCTTCACGCCAACGCACCGTTCGAGAGAAAAATTCGGTAGAGGTGAACGTTATTTACCCTTTTTACGGATTATCAAGCACTGACTGACCTCCTCGGTATGTCACAACCAGTATGCTGCATCCCCACATGTGTAAATCACCTGCAACATTTTGATTTTGCCATTTCGCGTCATCCAGGTCCTCTACTCACTGATGCAGACGAATTGTTCCGGCTCTTGACACCCACAGCAGTCGACCACCCCATACAAATCAATCACTCAATGTTCTGGGAAGGAACCAAAGAACTTAACTTCATCAATAAAAGTACCACTTCCCATCAACGATGATTGCTAAGATACTACATATTTACCAAGGCACTCCACAACCAGACAGAAATGATGGTTTTTTGGCGCATGTACGGCTAATTTATGAAACAGTTTACGTGGCCAGGTATGAAAAAAAACGCAGCCCCGCGCGGTGGTCTAGTGGCTAAGGTACTCGGCTGCTGACCCGCAGGTCGCGGGTTCAAATCCCGGCTGCGGCGGCTGCGTTTCCGATGGAGGCGGAAATGTCGTAGGCCCGTGCGCTCAGATTTGGGTGCACGTTAAAGAACCCCAGGTGGTCCAAATTTCCGGAGTCCTCCACTACGGCGTCTCTCATAATCATAAGGTGGTTTTGGGACGTTAAACCCCACAAATCAATCAATCATGAAAAAACGCACCAGAAACTGCATCTGCAGATGTCACCATTGTAAAATGAACAAAGTCAAGTTCAAGCAGCCCACGGACCCAATGATAACAACAGAGCACTCCGATGTCCCAGTCCATGTTACTTATTTGGACATCGCAGAGCTTAAACAAATTGGCAGATCCCACGTACAGTGGGTATCGATGATATGCGAAGCACCAATGAGGAAGGTGGATATGCCTCTTTAAAACCAACAAAACAATACAAGGCGTGGCTAAAATAATCCGTACAAGACTTCCATGACACGATTATCATGCTCGGATGTGCTATTTACCTTAGTCATCTGATCACGTCACCTGATACCAAATTTTGTATATGTGAGGCTAGGGAAAGGGCCACGAGCGTGCTATGAGCGTAGCATGTAGTAAAGCTTTGCACGACATGCGTGTCATGATTATTATGTTTACACCAGTGACATACCTTCGTCGTTCATTCACGTCTCGTAATACCAAATTCGGTATATTTAGAGTTGGCGAAACAGTCGCGAGTGCGTCATGAAGGGCCCAGTATACTCTGACGTAACGTTGACGCGCATGCACGCTGGGCGCAGCGACGCTACACTAGTAAAACGCGAACGCCGGCGCAACCAGCGTCCGTCGACGCGGCCCGGCGGTAACCGGCGTGAATTGTGACATACTGCACTTCGCGGCGACTACCTTACCCAGACATTACCGTGCCTGCCTCTTTTCGTGACGTATGGACGCCGGGTGCGCTCAAACGCGCATGCGTCTAAGCAACGCAGTGCGGCGCACGCCTGCCAATATATGGCAGACAGATCTGCGCCTGGTGAGGCATCGCCGGCCGGACGCGACAAAACGAATGCCGGAGAGAAGGCGCTCCAGGTGACGTCGAAGTGTATTGGCACCGTGAGTGAGGTATGTGGTCATGTTCTTACAGGAAACGCTGCAATATTATCACGCTTGCTGCAGTCACAGACCTTCATCGTCTATTCACGTTACGTATTACCGAATTCGGCATATGTGAAGCTAGCGAAATGCGCACGAGCAAATAATAAGTGTGGCATGTAGGCATGTTGTTAAATGACACGCACGTCCTGATTATCTTGTTTGAACCAGTCACACACCTTCTTCGTGCACTCAAGTCCCGTAATACCAAACATGGTATATGCAAAGCTAGCGAAACAGCCGCGAGCGCATCATGAGGATGGCATGTAGTTATGTTGGTACATGACGCGCGTGGCATGATTTTCATGTTACGGTATGTCGTTTATTTTCGCCATGCGGTCATGTGATACCCCACCAGTATTGCAACATGTCATGTTAACGAAAGCACCGCAAGTGCAGCAAGACCATGAATGTAAATCATGACATTTATGACTTACATATCATGAATTTCATGTTATGAATAGTCTCTTATACTAGCCATACGGTTATGTCATGACATACAAAGTTTGGTATTGATACCATTACCGGAACGGCCAGGAGACGTAAAAGTCGTAAGCGGCTAGATAGATAGATAGATAGATAGATAGATAGATAGATAGATAGATAGATAGATAGATAGATAGATAGATAGATAGATAGATAGATAGATAGATAGATAGATAGATAGATAGATAGATAGATAGATAGATAGATAGATAGATAGATAGATAGATAGATAGATAGATAGATAGATAGATAGATAGATAGATAGATAGATAGATAGATAGATAGATAGATAGATAGATAGATAGATAGATAGATACGCTCAAGGTCGCCGAAGTTCGTTAAGAGACGCTTCTCAATTAAAAAGTGATAGGGGTGAGGAAGACGAGAGGTTTCCTGCTCGCTATTGATCAGTGCACGAAAATGGTTACAACCAGAACTGGAAAGAAAGACACCAACAGCATCATTAGTCTTCTAAAGGCAGAATGTTTCCGAAATACGAAGACAGTATGTGTGACGACAGCCTCGTTTTCAAAACCACAAAGCTTTCAAAATAGGTGAAGGATTACGGCATGATAATAAAGTTTCGCTCCGCTTACTATCAAGCAGCCATTGGCCTCGCTGAGTGCGCCATACGAGGCGTGAAGCCGTGCATGAAGATGTTTTCAAACTTTTCAGGTGGTTGAAAATGATGTCTTGAAGCCGCTGCAAGACACCACAACCATTCCTGCACAAGAGGTCTCAGATGCAGTATGTTGTTTACAGCTTCAGGGACCATACCAGTGCTCTAAAAAATCAGCCTTCTTGAGAACTTGGTCTTTTCAGAGAAAAAGAAAACTGCGAAACATTAGGAAGCCTACAAGAGAAGCATAAAAAAAAACTTGGACAACAGACGTAGCAGTGACATACCAGGCATACAACCAGAAAACTGCGTTTTAATACGACAAGGAGTAGGGAATCTTAATACGTTTTACATACCTTTACAAGTTGTCAAAAGGGCTTCGCAACGTGGCATCTTGCAGTCGATCTGGTACCAGGAACTCTCCAGGCAGTCAGAATGCGCCACAATTAGTAACGTCTTTATATAATGAAAAAGTTTTTGTTTCGGGTTGATAACTTTGCCATATAATTAGGATTGGTATTTTTAAATAAATTCACTTCATGTCAAAAGATATGTTTAATTTTTCATTTTAAATAGCAAAAATAATGGAAGCAATACTTACGTGACATGACGATACGACACGGCGAGTTTGTGTGGCCGTCGTGCGACTCATGCGCGCGGTGCTGTTGACATTTGCATTGGGTGAGGAGGTGCTGTCTGCAAACAAGTGCATTCCTCCTCTCTGGCATGTGGTCGAGGGTTTGGAGTGTGTGTTGATGCTAGTATGCGTGGCATTATCAGTCAGTTTGCCGTGTACCAAGCCAACCTGTAAATTTTGTTTTTCTTCATTGCTATTAAAGCCAAGAATTGGTCATCAGATAAACACTACGCTGTTTTAGGGTGCAGTAAAACTACAATAAAGTAGACTGCTGTCGGTAGAAATATGCCTTATGCACTACCAGACGCTGTGTTTCTCGTGGCTGTAAGCTCTTCAAGTTGCATTGTTTCCCTGTTGACGAGGAGCAGTGACTTCTAAGGCTTGCAAACTTAAACAAGGAAATCTTTGCAGCTCCCGCAGGTACTCTGCTATGTTCAGAGCACTTCTTCTCAGGTGAACGAACCACAACGACTTCGACACTGATGCTCAAGCTTGACTATGAACGGAAGGTACCCAGCCTACAACTATTTCAATGATGACAATATTTCCCGATGAACAGCCCCACGTGAGATTTCTCTCTATCGTGGGCCAAAGTACCGCGGCACTGGAAGTCACTCAGATATTGTGTTTGAAAAAAAAGAAAAAGAAGGAACGCACAGGAACGTCAGCGTAGTTTGACGCAAGAGCTGTACTCAAGCACACCTTTAAAAAACAAAACAGCGAATAAGATACGGTCACTTCTTCAGAGCTGAGAAAAAGTTCAGACAATAGATGGAGGCGAAAATGTTGTAGGCCCGTGTGCTCAGATTTGGGTGCACGTTAAAGAACCCCAGGTGGTCAAAATTTCCGGAGCCCTCCACTACGGCGTCTCTCATAATCATATAGTGGTTTTGGGACGTTAAACTCCAGATATCATATCAAGAAAAAATTCAGACAACAACTAGTGCGCAGTTAACAAAAACCATCAGTGCCTCGAAATAAAAACGAACCACTATCGTTTAACGTAAGGCGTCATGCTAGAGCATTAGCCGATGCGACGGCACGGCATAAAGAATTTTTCTTGGAAAAGCAGGTGACTACAGATCAAGAAATATATTCACTATGGTCTCAAAGTGCTGTTGCTCACTCTATAAAAGAAAGACCGGAAAATACTGCACATTCTTTTAGCAGAAATTCTGTGTTGTTAATATACTGCATTCACAGAGGCGGACTCGTCTAGGCATTGCATATTAAAACAATCCACCCTGAACGACTTGAACCTTGTCAGAACGCTTTATAGAATAATTTTTAGAGTGCCTTCATCACTTCAGTAGAAATGCACCTCGTAAAAACTAATAAAAAAACAATAAAACCGCAGCTGCACGCTTCCCATCTAAGTGACCAGCGAGCTGTGTTTAGAGAAATTTATTCTCACAGACAGTGAACATCAATCACAATCTAACAGAACATTGCGACAGAACACAACATCCACAGACACACCAAAAGTTGTTGCAAAAAGGTACGTTTACATAAGTAAACGAAACACAACATACACAACTACACAGGAACTGTTACAAAAACAATGTCTACATATGAACAATACATGGTAAACGAAGAACACACAAATTAAATGTAGAGATATAATTGTCAGATATTCACATAATATTTACAAGGTATTTGTACGAGTACTAAACAAAAATTAACCTGCCAATACCAGGCAGACCTGAAAACAACCCTTACACGTCTCTCACAGACGAACACAAAACGGCAGGACCAGTGTCGAAGGAATTTCTCCTCATCCAGAAAGAAGAGTTCCTCCGACAAAACAGATAGTATTTCTTTGTACAGTCGCTCCAAAATCGGGAAGAGAGCCTGGCGGCGACGACCTGCTGCAACAGCTTCACAACGGTTACGCCAAAGACGGTAGGCACCAGAAACAATAAGAAGGCAGGCAAAGCGGCCTCGAGAACAACGTCCAGAAGAAACAAAGCGGCTTACTCCGAGGCCACGAAATCCCGCATGCACAGCCCTCCAAAAGACACGAGCAACGACGCATTGTCTTAAAACATGCTGATTTGTTTCCCGTAGGGAGCAGTTCGGACGTGTTGATGACGGGACCATTCTCCACCTTTCTAGGTGGTCAAGGGAAAAAGAACGCCCCACCCCAGCCACCACATGAAGTCCCGGAGGTGGCCAGATAGAAATGATGCCGTCAGTGTGCTCCAAGACACACGACTTGAGCGGGTGTGGTGTGCCGGAAGAACTAACGGGAGCAACAAAGCGGCTGTTGTGTCAACGATAGGATTGTCTAACACATCTAACTCAGGGCAAGTCGACTAAATATGACGAAAAAACGCGACAGCTGTTGCATAAAACGATAGAAGTACTACTGATTGTGAGCCCCGACTAAGGCGCACATTAGGCAATAAATACCGAAGTTGAGTGCCTAGAAATTATATGCCAGAGTTCGGGCGAGGGATTCCTCTCCTTGTACGAGGCGCAACAGGAAGCGCAGGGCCAATAGCCAGCAGCGTATTGATACCGAAGGGAAAGCAAAACCTCCCTGGGAACGCTGCTGTCCTAACGCTGCACGACAAGCCAACTCAGTGCCACCAGACCAAAAGAAGAAACACAAGGCCTACTGCAATGGCCTCACGATTCGCAATGCGGCTGTTCCACGTGAGAAAGGTACCAGATGCGACCGCAGAACACAGTCTGCGCAAGGTACCTCCGCTCAAGAAGCGGGAAGTCGAATTCCCGGGCGTTTTCAATTTTTTGTTTTACTTCTTTGAGGGCATTTGACCAAACGAAGTTACAAACGCCGTAGTGGTTGTATAAAATTCCTAAAATGCGAAAAGACGCAGCCGGCTGAAGAAGAAGTGTGGAGCTAAGTGTGGAGTTGGGATAGCCGATGAAGAAATACCGGGATTTAGAGCCATTTAGCGCGACACCTAAAATCTCCCCATACTGGAAGAATAAACGCAGGCTATGTGAAAGACTATCTTCATCTGAAAGGTACAGGCTGATGTCGTCAGCAAAAGCTGTGACTTTCACGGTATTGCTGCCGGGAAGCGCAAGACCCCGGACATGCGAATCCGCTTCTAGAGCACACAAAAATGGCTCAATGCTACGGACAAATAGAACAGGAAACAAGGGGCATCCTTGACGGACCCCACGTGTAATAGAAAAGGCAGCACTCTTCCAACCATCTAGAACTAGTGTGCTTTTTATTTCGGAGTAGGTATGTCTAATTAATTCAACAAAAGTACCAGGAAAACCAAGGGCTGTGAGCACTTTAAAGATATATGTGTGCTATTGTCGGTCAAATGCTTTGTCTTGGTCTAAAGACACAAGGAGACCACGCGCAGATCACGAAGAGTATAGGCTATGATATCCCGGGTGGTGAAGGACAAGCTGTGTGTTTGCCGTCCAGGCATAGATGAAGCCTGGTGATGACCCACCAGGGTGTTCAACAGAGCCTTCAAACGTTGAACGATCACCATCGCGAATATCTTATAGTCAACGTTAAGAAGCGTGATAGGTCTTCAATCTTCAGGATTAACAGAATAAGCCTTACCTTTTGGAATAGGCACAATGCGTCCATCTCTAAAGCTTGAAGGAAAAACACCATCCTCGAAACATCGCTGTATAACCGCGGTTAATGCAGTACCAAGCTTACTCCAAAATGACAAGTAAAATTCAACTGGAAAACCATCTGGTCCAGGGGCTGTCCCCCGTTTCGTAGATTGTAGTGCTGCCTTTACCTCGTCAACTGATGGAAGGACGTGCAGAAAATTAGCAGCTTGTCGAGGGACGCGAGGCAAACCTCTAAGTATAGGCGGTATTATATCACAGTTTGTCCGCATGGCCGAACATGACATCTTTTTAAAATGCGCCAGAAAGAGAGATCGATCACGCGTAGGAAGCGGCTTTGTAGGTGGTGTCTGCTTCGTCGTGAAAACAGGTGATTGTGACTGCCCAAAACACGATTGCCTCGCATAACGTAGCACCTTGAGGTGGGCACGAGGGTTGTGCCTACAACGCCATGCAGCCGCCGCATGCCAGATGGGTTGTCAGGCTAGAAAAGGCCTACCCGCTAGCGAGATGGCCACGCCCACGAACAAAAGAACGTCTATAGCGCTGCTACGAGGCTTTGCGGTTTGGTACGCAACTCCGTGCGCACCGAAGCCCATGGGGCCCCAAGAGGTTGCAGTTCAGCACTCTCTACTGTTCCCGCAAAGCTGTTTATAGTGCGCGCTGGCTGCTGAATATTGACGTACGTGCGAATTTCTTCAGCCCTTCGAAGAAGGCTTCGCACCGCGGAAAGCTTGTGGCATAAGGGGTGGTTTGAGCTGAAACGAAGGTGTGGGTGGGTTTTCTGAAAGCTTCCTGTGTGGGTGGGTTTCCTGAATACCGAAAAAAAAAACAGGTTCAGTTTTAGTCTTTGCACTAGAACATCTAAAACGTGGAGAGCGGAAAGGTTCTCTTATTTTGGTGCGAACTGTATGTGAGGCTCCATAGGTTTCAGGCATTCAAGCAGTTGTCGACGTTGCCAGAGTTCACCAGGCAGGAGCTATAGTTCTTGTAGCGAACAAGCATCTTGCGTTTGGGGTGAAACATGGAAAGCGCCCAATTTTTAATGTCCTCCATAACAAGCGTTGACAATTTAACCGAGCGAAGAATTTGCTCGTCACCACAGTGGCAGAAGAAGGAAAGGAAGAGACTCATTAGTGGCCTCGGCACAGTCGACTACACAGAGCCTTTGTTCGCAAAGTCATCCGCAATAGTGAAAACGTTGCACCTGTGTCGCCACAACGACACTGTGTGTCAATCCCATATATCACGAGCGCCAGCGAAACAATAGCACGTTTACTGAAAAATAAACTGAGGCCATTGTACCTCTCAAGCCATCCACTACAATGGACAGCTTCATTCATCACCCTAATGATCACGCACCTGTGAAAAAATTGCAGGGTCGTATACAATATCCCGTGAGTCTACTGCCCCGCTTTTAATTGGGAAAACAAATAACTTCTATGAAAGGGCGCGGCATCAAAATAACGACCCCCGTCAAATGAGCAGCCAGCGGAGCGCAGTGGCAGAAAACTGCGAGTGGTTTGATCACCACATTTGCCCGGATGACGCAGAGATTCTGCAAAGTTCTGGAGATTCTGGATTCTGGATCCGCGGACGACTCTTCCTTGAATTCTGGCACATTCATTAAACAGCGGGGAATATAAACTGCTCCGTGAGAACATTGCGCTACCTCTACTGCCAGGGTTTGCCACGGGTTACGACAAACCTCTCCCGCAGGGCTATAACGCGTAGCTAAGCGTCGCTGATCTCTGGCTTTCTCACCCTTGAGGAAGAAGCCGGTCTGGCTTCAAAAGATCGGGTTTGGTGGTACAATTTTTCATTGGAGTTTTATAACTAGTAGTGTTGTTATCCAAACTAGACAGAACATTTCAATTCGCATATACACACATCGAGAAAATTACATATTCTTCTGGAACTTCTGTGGCCACAATATTCGATGGCACATGTATGAAGCCGAAGTGCGTCATGGCTTGTCAGTTGATCCGGCCGATGCTTCGTTCACCGCTATCAGTGCAGTGTCTTGCTGTAATCTGATTTTCCGTCTTCCGGTCACCAGCCTCGCTAAATAATCTGTTTCACGTTAACATCCAATCCTTCGTTGACTTCATAAACCACGACATCTGGTGAAGGTGCTTCCCGGCTCGTGTACCGAACACCCACCTCCCGCTGTAAGCCAAGCCCACACCGTCAAGGCGACATCTATACCGAAGCTGAGCAGGAAGCCAGCCGATGGTAACAAAGGCTCCCGGCACAGTAGGGCCCTCTACCTGAAACAAGCCAGAAGACTAGGAAGCACACCTCAATCTCAGCGACGATGACAGCCTCTGTGCCATCTGTACCTATTGTGTCCCGGCAACCGAAGGAGCCTTCTACAGTTCAGCACTTGAATACCCGGAAGACTGGTTGAAAATACACAACAATGTTGTCAAGTTCAACAAATGGAATTGTTACGAGGAGCTTCGTGACGCATTTATTTCTCTTGAAGATGAAGTCACGACTTGATTCGTGAACAGTGTGAGGCTACCCCGACGACCTGGGATTCATTTCGGGCCTCATTCTTCGCAGCTTTTACAAGTTTAATGAGCAAAGAAAGGTGCGAACCCGTCTGCAAGGTCGTGTACTGCTCTCGAATGAAAAAGTCAGCTTGAACATTGCAAAAATTACCCGCTTATTTCATCGCACTGACCCCACATCGTCCGAGGAGAACCTCCGGTTCCTCATACGTGAAATCAAGCAGCAGGAGCTGTTTGCACAACTTGTTCGTAACCCGCTTAAGAGTGCTGAGCCCACAACAATACGAAATTCGCTTGAGATTAGGAGAAGGTAGTAAAATTGCCACTCCCCAACGACAGAATACGCACCGACGACATGTCCGTGGCCACCCGCCTGGTCATACGTGAAAGGCAGAGTAAAATGTTTCTGGAATCGCAGCCTAGAGTGGAATTGACCAGCAGCGTTGCTCGTCAAGACGTCTAGCAAGCGTTGAGAATTCCTGCACCCCCACAGCGTCATCCAGAGGCTATGAGCTACACCGCTGCTGTTCGCCGCACCGCTCCTGCCAGGCCGCATCAGGGAGCAGCTACTTGGCATTTCTATCCCCAGACTCCACCGTCACCACCACCAACAACATACGACCCACCTGCCGGCCAGCCCTGCCTCCGATGAAGACCAACCTTTATCGTGCCTGGAAAACCGCACACTGAGGTACTATTGCAGTGAAACCAGGCACAACTATAACCACTTTGAGTACCGCCAGATATACGGCGCAGTTTTGCTATCGACGCGCCGGCTCTATGGCGAGCTGAAAGATCATGCCCTATCGCCGTCTTTCTCGTCGTCGCGCAGCTGACACAACAAAGATCATCTAATTCACCACCATTCGGCTGCTACATTAGAGCGCACCGCTAGCAGTTCACCAGCCCTGCTCGAGGCCAATCTCGAAAGCTTTGTCAAAAAAACTGAGGGCGGCAACCGATGGTAGTGCGGTTGGTGTACGGTGAACTACTGAAGAACCCCCCCTCCTGATGATGATACCTCAACGAAATACAAAAAGCACGCTTCGATGTAGACCTGAAATCGAAGCTTTGCGCCTGCAAGACCTGACGATGCCACATGGTAAAAGCGCCGTAAACTGACGTAGCCAAGACCAGACGCCACGACCTAACTGCAACGGAAGGCGACGGACTAGTGGCATCGATGTTTGCATCGACGGCCACAACGTCAAAGCTCTGGTCGATACTGGAGCCGAGGAGTTTGTCATCAATTGTTCGTTCACCGGAAAGTTGAAGAAAGTTCGGATTGCTTGGGAAGGCCTCGAAATAAGCACAGCTGGAACTCATCTAGGAACGCCGGCAGTAATTTTCACTTCTAGAGCCAACATTAACAACCGAGTTTATCGGGCAAGCTTCGTAGTCGTATAGTGTTCCTCGAAAGAGGTCACTCTTCGTAAGGAATACTTATGCCTTAATTGTGCAGTCATCAACCTGAGAACAAATTCGATCACACTATAAAAACAAGTACTACGACCACGCACACCTCAAAAGAACCATTACTTGAATGTGCTGGAAGAACAAGTCACCATGCCACCTCTCTCAAGCGTAATTTTTTCAATCGTCACCCCGAAATCAGCAGACATGGGTGGCGTCGCAGACACTCAGCATTTATTGCTCATGTGTGAATTTGCCTTGCAAGAGTAATCGCTGAGTCCACGTGTTCACGTCTTCTTTAGCAAAAAAGAGAAACTGTTCAATCCGGCGACCTCGAGCGTCATAGCGAGAATAACCCCATAGACCTGTAGCGCCTCAATGCGCTGCTCGTCAAGGAAGAAGTTGGCATTTGGGCCGCGCGGCGGGTGCATCGCGATAATAAATAAATCAGTTCGAAAACTGTACGCTGTCAGGGCTGGATCTTTCCCGTCTTAGCTCCGACAGTTAATGGTGACCCGATAAAGAACACACAGCCCCGATTATCCCGCATGGATCCCGCCGGCTCTGCCACCAATCCTACCGGTCCTGACGCCCAAGAAAACGCCAGACCTAGCGGTGCTGCAGTCGCTGCGATTCAACGTGTCAACCTGCCACCATTTTGGCCCAACAGCGCCAGCACATGGTTTCTGCAGGTCGAGGCGCACTTCCGTTTATGGCAAATCACCAGCCAACAGACCAGGCACTGACATCTGGTATCCTGCTAACCTCCGGACGTAGCCGACGACTTAGCAGATAGTTTAGCGTCGCCACACCCGAGCCATCCCTACGAAACGTTGAAGGCAGCTATCATTTCTTGCAAGTCTGAGTCCGAACACAGCAGACTCCAACAGCTCATCACGGCTACAGAGCTCGGTGACCGTCGCCCATCACAGCTCCTGCGACGCATGCACAAGCTTCTTGGCGGCCCCTCAAGACGAGAAGCTGTTACGTGAGTTGTTCCTCCAGCGCTTACCGCAGAGCATGGTCCCGGTCCTCGTAGCTGCAGGAGATGTCCCACTAGACACACTCGCTGAAACGGCTGACCGAGTGGCGGAGTACTCGCGGGCACATAGCCTCAACGCCGTTACCACACCGCCACCGGCCACTGCTGCAGACCCGGCGCTCGCGAGCATCGAGAACTGTTTAGACGCCCTCGTCAGGCGCCTCGATGACTTTGTACCTGCGCATCCTCGACCGTCATCTAGGTTCCAGATACACAGTCGCTCCTTGATGCCCCCACGTTCTCCGGAACCTCGGCCACCCGACGCGCCGCGGGACGTTTCATCCTCAAACGTGTGCTGGTACCACCGCCGATTCGGTGCCTCTGCTCGCAAGTGCACTCGCCCGTGCTCGTGGTCGGGAAATGCGACGACCGGCCACTGACGGTGGCAAGTGATACTGGTCGAAAGTCATGCCGCCTTTTCTATGTTTCTGATAAGATCACTGGCGCTTGTTTCCTAGTCGACACAGGAGCCCAGGTTAGCGTCATCCCGGCCTCGTGTGCAGATCACTGTCGCAAAGAACAGACCTGCCCACTCCAAGCGATCAACAATTCCGCCATTCGCACATAAGGCCAACGCTGTCTTACACTTGACCTTGGACTACGCCGTACGTTCCGCTAGATTTTTATCCTCGCTGACGTCTCGCCAGCTGTTCTTGAAGCTGACTTCCTTAGTTTTTTCAATGTTGCTGTGGACATGCATGCTCATTGCCTCATTGATCTCAACACCCGCCTCTCCATCAATGGTGTACTCTGTACTTCCTCGCTAACGGGACTGCGAGCTCTCACACCTGCTTCGCCGTATGCAAAAATACTCGATGACTTTCCAAGCATCAAGAAGCCGCACACCGGTGAAGCATTCCATCACTCACCACATTGTGACCACTAGACCTCCCGTTTTTACACGACCCCGTCGACTATCTGGAGAACGCCTCGCCATCGCCGTGAGTTTGAGCACATGCTTGAACTCGGCATTGTGCGGCCTTCCTCCAGCAACTGGGCGTCGGCACTCCACATGGTGCCGAAGAAAGATCCTGGCGACTGGAGACCATGTGGGGATTACCGCGCTCTCAATTCCCCCACATTACCAGACCGCTATCCACTTCCTCACATACAGGATTTCACATCAAATTTGGCTGGGTTCACAATCTTCTCTAAGATTGACTTAATGAAGGCTTACCATCAGATTTCTGTAGAACCAGCCGACATTCTGAAGACGGCCATCACCACCCCATTCGGTCTGTTTGAATATGTGAGGATGCCTTTTGAATTGCGCAACTCTGCACAGACCTTTCAGTGCACTATCAATGAGGTCACGCAAGGTCTCTATTTCGTATTTGCCTACCTTGATGACCTCCTTTTAGCAAGCTCAACCGACCCTGAGCATGAAGCCCACCTGCGCACCCTGTTGCATCGCCTGGATGATTACGGCTTCGTAATTAATCCCAATTAGTGCATCTTCGGCGTTCCTACAATAGAGTTCCTAGGCCACCTTGTCACTCCAAAGGGTATCCAACCAATCGCCAGCAAAGTGAAGGCTATTCAAGACTTTCCACCCCCAACTTCACTGAAGAGACTCCGAGAATTTCTGGGCCTGCTAAACTTCCATCGCCGCTTTCTTCCAAAGTGCGCCACATTTTTAAAGCCCTTGACCGACCTATTGGCTAAAAAGAAAGACCAGGCTGCGCCACTGGAGTACCCCAAGGACGCTGCATCTGCCTTCGACACTGCCAAGAAGGCTCTTGCAGACGCTACCATGCTCATACATCCAGTCGCTGATGCGCCAATTCATCTCATCACTGATGCATCAAGCGTGGCAGTTGGCGCTGTTCTCGAGCAGCACGTATCCGGTTGGCAGCCCCTTGGGTTTTTCTCGCAAAAACTGAAGCCACCAGAGACAAAATATGATACATTTGCCCGAGAACTCCTCGCGGTATACCTCGCCATCAAACATTTTCGTCATTTATTGGAGGGCCGGGACTTTTACGTCGTTACAGACCACAAGACCCTGACGTTTGCCTTCCATCGCAATCACAGCAATTATACTGCACGGGAGATCCGTCAACTATGCTTTATTTCCGAGTTCCCTGTGGATCTCAGACACGTACATGGGCCGGAAATTGCTGCTGCTGATGTACTATCCCGCATCGATGCCTTGTCGACCCAGCCACCACTAGACATGGAAGAGCTAGCAGCTGCCCAAAGCAACAATCCTGAGCTGCATCGTCATCGCTCTTCATCCACGTCTCTATCGTTCACGGAGTGCCCGCTTCCATTTTCTACCTCATTAATAACGTGCGAAACGTCTACTGGTGTCCCTCGGCCCTTCGTGCCTTCAGCTTTTCGTCGTGCAATTTTCGATCAATTGCACAACATGAGCCATCCTGGTATTCGTGCGACCCAGAAGCTAGTCACATCTCGTTTCCTTTGGCCAAGCATCATTGCTGATGTCCGACGCTGGGCGCGAACCTGCCTTGAGTGCCAGCGCGTTAAAGTTCACCGTCACTCTGTCACGGCAACATCGCCGTTTCGGCCTCCAGACGCAAGGTTTTCTCACGTCCATCTCGACATCATCGGTCCTTTTCCGTCATCGCAAGGAGCCTGTTACCTGCTGACATGTGTGGATCGCTTCACCAGATGGCCGAAAGCGTTTCCCATTTCCGACATTACAGCACCAACAGTTGCCGAGGCTTTCACAAACGGCTGGGTGTCGCGCTTTGGATGCCCTTCTGTCGTCACCACTGATCGCGGTCGTCAGTTTCAATCGGCCCTTTTCACCGCACTTGCCAATAATCTGGGCCTTCGACACATCCACACAACTGCCTACCATCCTTCCGCCAATGGCATGGTCGAACGGCTTCATCGACAACTGCAAGCTGCCCTCACTGCTCACCAGCCTAGGGAACGTTGTCTCGAACACCTCCCCTTCGTACTTCTGGGCATCTGATCTGCATTGAAAGTGGATCTCGGCTGCTCATCAGCCGAACTAGTCTATGGCGTTTCCCTGCGTCTTCCAGGAGAATTCTTCGAGCCATCATCGCCACCTTCCACTCACGATGCCTCCACGTACATTCGAGAGCTGCGCACCACGTTTCGGGACTTTGCTCCTGTGATTCCTGCCGACCGACACCCCCAGTCTGTCTTCGTCAGTCAGAATCTGCATGACTGCAGTCACGTTCGTTCGGCGTGACCAAATACGGCCACCACTAACACCAGCCTATGATGGCCCGTTCCGCGTACTCCATCGTACACCTAGGACGTTCACGCTGGACATCAATGACCGTGAAGATGTCGTGGCTGCTGATCGCCTGAAACCTGCGTATATCGCCGCTCTCGCGGCCACGGGGTTTCAATTTAAAGTCTGGATGCCAACATCCAAGCATGTCCACTGGGCGACTCCTCTGGTGATTCCTACGGCTCTCGCTCTACGGGGGGGGGGGAGCCCTGTAGCGCCTCAATGCGCTGCTCGTCAAGAAAGAAGTTGGCATTTGGGCCGCGCGGCGGGTGCAGCGCGATAATAAAAAATCAGTTCAAAAATTGAACGCTGTCAGAGCTGGATCTTTCCCGTGTTAGCTCCCACAGACCATTACGTGCATTTAGGTCCTCAAGGATGAGATACGTTTCAGAGATTGATTGATATGTGCGGTTTAACGTCCAAAAACCATCATATTTTCATGGGGGTGAGAGAATGAGTGAAATAAATATATATACAAAATATACAGGGAGAGTCAGAGGCAGCTACAGCCAAGATGGAAGTACAACAGCAACAACAACACTAGCATGGTCGCTTTCATCGTCTTCGTCATCTATGACGCTCTTTCGTTGCCAATGTCGTGTACCATATAAACCCCGCCACTGACAGCGCCGTCTGGGCGCCTAAAGGAGAGTAGGATCATATGCGTATATGTATGGATTCAGGCGGGTCACGTAGACGACTTCAGTAGCGAGTGCGGACGACGGCGACTGACTGTTCAACGGAGCAATCTAAAGTGTGACCTCGGTAAGCCAACGTAAACCCTTGTAAGGCCCTGAGTAGCGAGATAGGAGCTTCTAAGAGAGGCAAACGTGGCTGCATGGTGTCCAGAGGAGCACCAATGAACCTAGAGAGTAGGAAACTACTCTGGGATGGCTATCGTAGCGGGCCTTCTGAGAAAGCTGCGAGCCAAGAAGACGTTCCCGTGCAATTTGGCGGGCCACTTGAGCCCGAGCAGTGGCATCCCGGGCGAACTCTGTAACCGTTTGCGTATTTGATGGGATAAGAGTCTCGGAGAGTAACGCTGGATGGCAGCCGAACAATATATAGAAGGGGGAGAAGTCAGCTGTGTCGTGGCGTGACGAATTGTACGTGAAGGTCACATAAGGCAAAGTACTATCCCAATCAAGGTGATCTTTGGAAACGTACATGAATAACATTGTTGTCAATGTTCGATTTAGGTGCTCGGTAAGACCATTTGTTTGTGAGTGATAGTCCGTAGTGAGCTTGTGACGCGTCGAACACGAGCGAAGGATGTCACTTACTACTTTTGAAAGAAATGAGTGACCACGATCAGTCAGCAGCTGTCGAGGAGTACCATGGGGAAGAATTACGTCATGAAGCAAGAAGTCCGCGACGTCAGTGGCACAACTTGTCGTTAGCGCTCACGTGATAGCGTATCTTGGGGCGTAATCAATGGCTACGGCTAACCAGTTGTTTCCAGTGAGAGAAGTAGGAAATGGTCCAACGAAATCAAGACCGACGTGGTAGAAGGGAACGGTGGGTATGTCTATTGGTGGGAGCAGACTAGTTGGTGGCAAGGTGGAATGTTTGGAGCACTGGCAGGACTTAAATGCAGCAACGTGTCGTTGCACAGAAAGGTAAAGGCCTGGCCAGAAGAATATACGCCGCACGCGATCGTACGTGCGCGTGACCCCGAGATGTCCCGCGGTTGGGGTGTGATGAAGCTGTTCAAGTACAGCAGAACTGAGTGTCGCAACAACTACGAGTAGTAGCTCTGGTCCCTCGGCGCTGGTTTTGCGTCGGTAAAGAATGTCATCGCGTAGAACGAACAAGTGTAGCGACGGGTCTACGTGGGGCAAACGTAGACTCTGCATGATAGACCGCAAGTGGACATCGCTGAGCTTTTCCTTTCAAGTAGAACAGAATATTGGCTAACATAAGAGTTTCATCCCAGCGGTAATTCTGACTTGTACGTTCGTGCAATGGCAACCATTATTCTATGTCGACGCCATCCGTGTTACAAAACGTGCCAGGATCAATTAGCCGCGGAAGGACAACAGTTGTTGTTGTAGTCGCCTCGGCGGGAGCGGGTCCCTGGTTTGCCATGGTGGAAAAATTCAAGTGTTGGCCACTGTGCAGTTCCGTTATATCGTGTTGTACCCCGCACCACCAACAAATGTCACGGGGGTGAGAGAATGAATTAAATAAGTATATTTACTAAATATACAGCGAGAGTCAGAGGCAGGTGCAGGCAAGATGGAGGTACAACAGCAACAACAACACGAACACGTTTGCTTTCATCGTCTTCGTCGTCCATGATGCTGTTTCGTTGCCGATGTCGTGTAACAATAGCATTAGGAGAGACGCCGTAGTGGAGGGCTCCGAAAATTTCGACGTCTTGAGCACACGGGTCTACAGCATTTTCGCCTTCATCGAAAATGCAGCCACCAGAGCCGGGATTTGATCTTGCAACGTGCGGATCAGCAGCCGAGTACCTTATAGCCACTAGATCACAGCGGCAGGGCAGCGTTCGGGGAGTTCAGCTATGAAGGACTGGATTTCAGATTCTTCAAGGCGGTGGGTTGGACGTATGTAGAGAGAGCAGATGGTGATGAGTTTCTCTGGAAGAACTGCGCGAACTTTCACTGCCTCAAGGGGTTCTCGTAGTGGTAGATGTGTACATGCTGCTCCTTGATAACCAACATAGGTTAAGCCCTGAATGCAGCTACATTAGCTCTGTCCTTTCGGAATTTAACACATTGGCCTGAAGGATTTGTGTTCTTGGATTTTAGTGTGCGTATTGGGCGCACAGCATTTGTTGTGAGTATTTGTTCTAAAATTTCTGAATTTTGGTCATATCTCTCCAAAGTCCTTTCACGTTGTATATACCAATTTGTATTTCCATATTACGAGTAAAGTCGTGCTGTGTGCACAAAAAGGGAGCGACTGACGCCTGAAAAGAGAAAAGTGACTTTAACCAAACTTTCACAAATTACTAGCTACTCTATTCATTTGCTTTCATTTTCAAATGAAGGAATACTCTAACTTTCTCGCTTTTTGTGTCATTGTCGGCCTGTCCCTCCCTTAGGAGTTAATAGGTTACGCAAACTCCGCATTTTTAAGCTCTGCTAGCATCTGACGCTTCTTTGCGGAACCTTTCCATGACGCGTGCACACCAGAGGATCGTCTTTATCGTCTCCTCGATCGCTTTAATTTCAGGCTCTCGTGAAGACAAAATGAGAGTCACGCTAAAGCCATGGCTCTCTTTTTCCCCCTCCGTTTCGCGCCTCACGCGTGCCTCATTATTCACGAGACGCGCGTGTGCACGTCACTTGAGGTGGAGACACGTGAGTGTCGCTTTAAATTCGATGCATTTCTTAGCGAACTTTGGCGACTTGGAGCGTATCTGTCTATCTATCTAGCCGCTTACGAGTTTTAGCTCTCCTGGACGTTTTGATAATGGTATTGGTACCAAACTTGATAGGTCACAACATAATTTTATCAATAACATATTTGACGAGTCGTAACATGAAAATCATGAAAAATATGTCATTATAGTCATAATTCACAATTTATGGTCCTGCAGCTCTTGCGGTGGTTTCTTTCACATAGCATGTTGCAAAAGTGGTATGCTATGACATGATTGCATGGCGAACACAAGCGACAAAGCCTAACGTAAAAATCATGACATGCGTGTAATGTAACAACATGGCTACGTTCCACGCTCATGATGCGCTTGCAGTCGTTTCGCTAGCGTCACATATACCGAAATAGCTATTATTGTACGTGAATAGATGACGAAGGTATGGGACTTGTTAAAACGTAATAATCATGAGATGCGCGTCATGTAACAACATGACTAGATGCCACGCTTATGATGCGATGGCGGCCGTTTCGCTTGCATTACATACACTAAATTTAGTATGAAGGCACGTGAATAGATGTCGAATGTATGTGACTGCTGCAAACATGATAATCATGAGATGCGTGTCATGTAATACCATGACGACATCCTACGCTCATGATACGCTCACGGCCGTTTCCCTAGCTTCAGATGTACCAAACTCGGTATTACGTGCGCCAATAGATGACGAAGGTATGTGACTGGTGAAAACATGATAATCATGAGATGCGTGCCATGTGAGAACATGAATACATGCCACAGTCGAGGCGCTATTACATTTTGACATGACGCGGTGCGAGAGCTCGCCGACGTTTATTTCGTCAAGCGACGCCGGCATTGCCACGCCAGGCGCCGGCCCTGCCACATACTCGCTGGCGCGCGCCGCGCTGCGTTGCTTTGACGCATGCGCATTTCAGTGCGTCTGGCGTCCCTCCTTAACGAAAGAAGGGAGACGCAGTGTTGTCTCGGTAACGTATCGGCGCGAAATGCAGCATGTCGCATTTTGCGCCGGTTCTTGTCGGGCCGCACCGACGGACGCTGGTCGCGCCTGGCGTCACACTATTCACCTTTCAATAAACGCCTCCCTGGGCGCCACCATAGCCCTCCTTGGGCTGTGCAAATTTGCGCGTCCGCTCAAAAATGCACTGCCAACGCCGCGCCCTTAGCCTTTGTCCTCCCGCGCAGAGCCCATCATGGTGGTGTTTTTTTTACCTTCCTGTGAAAAAGTGTATAAGTGCTCGCGTTTTGCTAACGTAGCGCCACTGTGCCCTGCGTGCGCGCGCGCCAACGCTACATTGGAGTCTACTGAGCTCTTCATGATGCGCTCGCGGCCGTTTTGCTAGCTCCACATATACCACATTTGGTGTTACGTGACATCAATGAATGACGAAATATATGACTGGTGCAAACATGGTAATTCTTACACGCGTGTCATGTAGGAACACGACAATATACCACGCCCGTAGCGTTCTCACAGCTATTTTGCTAGCTCCACATATACTAAATTTGGTATCACGTGACGTGAATAGATGACAAAGGTCATCTATTAGCGTCATAATATTCATGACACGGCAGTCATATAAGGTATCACTTACCTCCACCTTGTAACGTTGTGCTGATTTTAAAGTGACATATCAACATTTTTTATTCGTGATTCGCATATCATCGAATCTCACTGTACCGGGGATCGGGATTTTTTTCTTTTGCTTACGCGAGCACCACAGGGTGAAATAAATAACTGCACCGTGTTTTCTGAAAATATTAGTACTAAAATTGCTCCGAACCTTATGACCACATTTTACGTTGTAACATATCTAAGCGTATGTTCTCGCATTCCGTAACAATTCTAGCCGGATGAGTTGGTTCATAATTTTGGGCCAACTGTTGTGCGCAAATAAGGACAACGACACAAAAAACAGAAGACAAGACAAGCCCAAACTTTCAACCGAATTTAAATATTTGTTATCATTCAAATATATAGTCACAAAAGGACATAGTCAAGCCGTTAGAAGTTCAAAACAAAACAACACACAGCTGGTCATGCGAAAAATCAGACTCACTATCAAATAAGAGTATTCACATACCAGTAATACAAGTATGAGCGCTCATACCCAAAATCCTAATCTCTGAGAAAATCGGCGAGAACATGCACGCACGCGTGGGCATGTGCGTGTTACTGTTATTTCTAAGTGAAAGCTCCTTTGCACGGTCGTTCACTCAACTCCCCGTATTACCTACGTAAAATTTCCCACAAGACAGCAGCATTTCGTAGGTGACGCCAGTCACACATTTCACGTACACAAACGCATGCTTCTTTCCGCCAGCACAGGATCTCTTCTCGCCAGAGAAGTTTCCCGGACAAAGCCCAGCCAGCTTACGCGGGGTAGAGAGCACGTTCGGCCCACCGTGCCCATTCACTATCTTTTTCAGGTTGTAGGAAACGCTATGCATATAAGGCATCGCCTCTGAACGTCACCTCTGATGCAGGTCAGGGTCCACGCTGGAATGGGCTGCTTTGGCATCACATAGAAGAACCGTGATTACCATCACTGCACTGCATGGATACCCGGAAGCATTAAACGCCGCACATGATCAATAAAGATATATTGCATTGTATGGGTGCATGATTTCCTGAGAGTGGAACGTAGACATCATTTGGCAATCCCCCTTTACCCAAGCTAAGAATTCGCAGAATCATAGGCCAAAAGGGCCTTCTGCGCAGGGGGACTGTAACGCCAACACAGATGGTCAGCTAAAACTAGAGGTAGCTAAAAACAGCCTTGAGTCATCAGAGGGAAACTCTTAAGCAAAGGTTAAGCCTTTTCTACGCTGTTTAAAAGCATTAGAATTAGCATCAATAGTGTTGCCTAAAGAAGTAAAATTAGGCCTGTTTAAAAGAATTAAAAAAATTGCCCGCAGCTTCCCTCGGGGGAACACTGAGGAGGATGCGGAGCATATAATTGGTTAACGGGGTGTTGGTTAACGTGGTTGTGAAATGGGGTGTTAAATTGCGACTTACTCGGGTCGATGGCTAAATTGGTTAACGTGGTTGTAGGAGGGGGTGTTAAATGAGTGAACACGTACACACGTATGCGAAAGGGCGGCGCTGGTCGAAGGGACGTCGATCATTGTGTTTGTGGATTCGTTGGAATTCATTTCACCGCGACCTTGGACGTCGACGCGCCGTACAAACCAACCGACGAGCGGCAACTGAGCGAGCGAGTGCCGACCTTGAGTATATATACAGCGCGACGGCGCATGCACTGTCAGCTGTCGAATGTTCGAGAAGGGGGAGAAGCGCAACGGCGCATGCGCGCGCGTCAGCTGCGGATGTTCTCGAAGCGTGACGGCGCATGCGCGCTACATTATACAGCTAGCGAGTGTTCGTGAGGAGGAGAAGCGCACGCGGTGTGTAGAGGAGGAAGGGTGCACAGATGGTGGAGGAGTGAAGCGCGCGCGGTGTGTAGAGGAGGAAGGGATGCACAGATGGTGGAAGAAGGAGGAGGAAGCTTGCGGACGGCGCCGCACTACAAGCCTCGAGTATTAGATGCTCCGCATCTAAAAAAATCGTCCCCGTAATAAACACTATAACAACATATTTTTTGGTAAGAGCGCTATCAAAACACTAACTAAAGTCTGCCAAGAAAATGTTGCATAAAATAGCCGCCAAACACGATCCAATAGAAATACCTTGCCGCTGCAGATAAAAGCCATCTTCAAACAAAACAAAGGTTGAGCGAAGATAGATTTCTAGTGACGACATTAATCTATCGACTGACTAGGCGGCCGCATTCTGAAAAGCTATGACTGCATTAGCTTCAATACAGTCGCGAACAGACGCAAGCAACTGGGCATCAGGCACGGATTAAAATAGATCCCCGACATGCCCAGAAAACATAAACTATGTAGAATTTTCTACCTGCAAAAACCGCACAACATCCTCCGAACTCTTTGTAGCGAAGGAATCCAACCAATTCAGCCCATTCAGTTTTTTAGGCAAGAACTGGCGAACTAAATGCTGCGATGAATCCTGCCATGAATAATTCATGACATTGTGGCCACTTGAATTTTAAATGATGCCAAGAACCATGAATTTGTGACCACTTGACTACGTTCTTTTGTGACTGAATATTTGAAGCATGACAGATATTTAAATTCGGTTGAAAGTATGCGCTTGTCTTTGTCTCTTCTTTTCTGTGTCATTTTTGTATTTTCGCACACCAAATTACTCCGAATTATGAACTAACTCGCCCACCTACAAGTTTTACTGAACCACATTTTTTCTATAACGCGCTCTTTCTTCGATGTTTCGTCCGCTCCTTCGTCATCAACCTTCAATCCATTGGTGAGCCACATAGTCACAACTACTTGCCGATCAAGATATCTTTCGTTCTGTTTACGGAAAAGAGTTGTACGGGCAGACATTTTGAGGCTGTTTGGTACAGTATTACCGTCTCCAGGTCATGCCAAACGCGTAAATTGTCTAATACGCTCTGAACTTCGGAGGCGAATCCGGATTCTTCAGTATTATCTACGTGTCTTGTACTACAACAGTGACCCTCCCTGGAAGACAGAAGTGATGTGGCATTCCCCTGAGGGTTTTCGCTGGCATGTTTAATTTTTGGGGTGTCTTCTACCTAAGTAATGCGCTTTATCTGATTCGTAAGAAAGACGAGAAACGAAGAGGTGAGTCACGTGTTCTCATTTTAGATGATGCGTGAATCCCGGAACAGGCCGAATGCATACTCAAGAAGGGTTCCAAGTTTAGCTATTAACCAGTCGCACCCTTCCCGCTAGGAATTCCTCACTTTTAAAAGACGCGTTTCAACTAGAGCACCTCAAGGCCAGTATGCGCATTGTTTGCTTGAAGGTGTCCAGGTATTGTCAAGCACTGTGCATAGGGCAGACTACCGTCAGCGCCGGTATCCCACAGACAAGGTGGTGAAGTATTTTAGAGAAAATGACCTTTCCCTTCTTCAAGCAGACAAAGAGGATGGTCTTGTTGTATTAGGCTCTGGGTCGTATGATGAGAAGGCTAAAAAGAAACCTTCTAGGAATTTTATTTCTTCCTCACCATGGTGGTCTAGGGGCTAAGGTACTCGGCTGCTGGTCCGCATGTCGCGGGATCAAAACCCCGCTGCAGCGGCTGCATTTCCAATGGAGGCGGAAATGCTCTAGGCCCATGTTCTCATATTTCGGTACACGTTAAAGAACTCCAAGTGGCCGAAATTTCTGGAGACCTACCCTACGGCGCCTTTCATAAAAATATCGTGGTTTTGGGACGTTAAACCTCACATATAATTTAAATCGTGTTTTAATTCAGTGAATTGTTAAACTACTAAACCTTAAATATCAATCAATTGGAAATTCTGTTTATGGTAAAGGCAGTGCTGTTTGTGGTAAAACTAAAGCTGTTTACATGTGCAAGGACGTTGAACATTTTCGGTTGGCAAAAGATATTAGTACATGCAAAGGTAATGCCCACGAAGTTTTTTTTTCACTGCAAAGACGCACAAGCCTGATGTTCCTTTGTGAACAATAGGTTATGAGCAGGCTTCATGGTAGCATTTTGTTAGCCAGTTTTCGCTCAAAGAACTGAATGGGGTGAATGTGTCGGATGCCTTCGCTACAAAGAGTTTGGAGGATGCTGTGTGGTTTTTGCAAGTGGAAAATTCTACCGAGTTTAAGTTTTCTGTGCATGTACACGTAAAGTTTTCTGAGATATACACTCTACGGAAAAATTTCCCTAAAAATAGTAACGGAGCCATATGGGCGGCCGTGATGAATGGATCTACGGTTGAGCAGTAACCAAAGACGAATGGGTGCCGCGTGCAAACCAGTTAGTCTCCAAAGAGATGAACCACCTAGGAGATGCGGGCCGCGTGCAAAGCATTGTCAAGGGCACTAGTCGTCCTCCTCTCTTCTGGCTCAGTGTTCCCCGTAGTTTCTAGCGACGGTTGCTTTGCATCGCACTCGGAGAGCTCGACAATCTAGGAATTGCACCATGGTGTTCAGTCTGTGCGCTTATAGGAGCGTGGGCTGCTGATTTTGCATTTCGCCGCACCTATGAAGTTCGGAGCAGGCCTCGACACGTCGCCACACCGTGCTGTATATCTCTGGCTTAGTCAAGATTGTAACGACCAACTCACGACACCACCGTTCGGGAATGAAGGCCAAAAAGGCAGCCGAGAAGACAGCAAGCGTATCGGATACATTTTTTAACTATGACTCAGGGCAGAAATCAGCGCTGAATTCTTTCACAAGTGGGTGAGTATTCTTTATTCTGCCGTACTTGTCGGATGTACGATACGGATTGCTATTGCCTGCAATGGGCTCGGTCGTTATGTATATCGCACGCACGAAAGTCACCGCGAATGTCAGCTTCGGCGTCTGTAGTTCACCTGCGCCTTTCGACCGCTCGCTCGGACGCTCACTCATCGAGTGCTCGCCTGTCTTCGCCGGCGTGATCAGCTCTAGGCTCGCGATATTGGACGGAGACCTCGTCGCTGTTTTGCGAGTCATCCAAAACACGCTGTGGCTACTCGTAACGATCATGGTTGTAGTATGTCTCGCGCTCTAAGTGCACCGGCATGGGCTGGTGGGGCTTTCGCTAGCGTCGGAAACGAGTCTGTGAAAATTGGTCGCCGTTATACACTCCTTCCCCGTCAATCGCTCGCAAGCAGCTCGGCGCTGGCCGTTGGCGGCTGCTACGGCTGAAGAATTGCATTTGCTCGCTGCAGCCACTAAAGTTTGTAGAAAAGGGCCACAGTACTGTAGGATTTTTAGGCACTCGCTCCTAACCAACTCAGCGCTGTTTATGGCAGCGGCCCAGCATGTGGTCGTTCTTCTGTTCGAGGTACACTGGCGGCAGACGCTCAGCGTGCAACGCCGTGTTTGGTCTCGCGTTCGCTTCTTACGGTGTTCCATTTTCACGGTGATATAGAATAAGCCACCTCAAAACATACTTGCCTATCAGTTCTCTGGTTGATCATCATCACTGTGCCAACACGCCACCCAGAGCATCGGTTCCTGCATACCGGTCGTCACGTAAAGAAGTTACCCAGTTACGTAAATCAGTGACTTTTTAGAACGAAGCTCCTTATAGCAGCATCCGTTCGTCCCTCGTATCCGTTGTAGTATGTAACGAGTATAACATTTTGACCTCCAAAGTGGTGCCGGTGAGAGTTTTCTTTTTTGCGTTGTTGAACAATAAAAAATAGTGCTCAATGTACCTACCAATGGCTGCTAATGGGGAATGAGAGACATGGGCATTCGGCTTTTTGTTAACGCGCACGCTGCAATCCCCGTTAGCAGCCATTGGCATGTACATTGAGCACTATCTGACAAGAAAGGGGTGCTACGTTATACTCGCTTCGTGTAACCTCCTTAGATTTAGAAAGGTTTAGCGAGCGTTGAGCCGCAGTGCCTTGAATACAATGAACTATTATATACCACGAACTCGAGGTGGTTAAAGGTGGGAAGTAGATACGAAGCGCATGCCATAAGAAAGTAAAAGCCGAATTCTCCTTCTCTCATTTCCCAATAGCAGCCATTACCATGTACATTAAGTACTATCTGACACGAAAAGATTGCTACGTTATCCTCGCTAGGTGTAACCTCCTTGCTTTTAGAAAGGGTTAGCAAGCGTTGGGCCGCAGTGCCATGAATACAGTGAACTACTATATAACATGAACTCGAGGTGGTTAAAGGGGTGAAGTAGACCCGAAGCGCAAGCCGTAAGAAAGTGTGCGTGTGCCACCTCTCGTTTAGTTCTTGGAATATACGCTTGATGGCGGTGCTTCTATATGGGGAATATATGAAAAGAATTGAGATGGTCGTACTTGAAGTGTCGAATAGATGGTCGAACGGATACACAGACAGATGCATGAATGGACGCATGAACGTACGCTGGGGTGGATGCATGGACGAACGCAGGGACGGTCGCACGAACAGACGCATGCATGGACGGGCGGATGGACACATGGACGGTCACAGAGACAGACGCACGGACGACGGAAGCAAGAACGACTGGACGAACGAATGCTTCGCCCCACTCTCCATTATTCATTCCGTGAATATGCTTCCAATTTTTTTTTCGACTTACCGAAGTTTGGCACTGGCTGTGCACTGTTCTGTCGCCCCAATCTAAACTTCATTCCCAGCTCAATAAAAGAAAGCCAAAATTAAAGGTGTGCGAAAGACTTTTTCCTACATAAGCATACCAGGTGTAAAGCCAATTTAAAATAAATGAAAAGGGGTTTTGAATGAATACCCAAAACGCAAAATTTTCTAGAAAAAGCCACTTGGTAAAATAAAACTGTGGGTGGACGGTAACGCATTTTGTGCTCAAGGGCTCATCGAGCAGGAAAAACTCGTGATTTCTTTAATGTAATATTAATGGGCCAGAGACGTGTAGGCCATTAATATTAAGAATAAAAAAATAAAAATGAAATGAAACAGGAATAGTTCGAAAACTATTATCATTAGGACGACGATATAAATAAATTTAAAAAATATAATTAAATTAAAACATTATAATAGTAATAATAAGCATAACGTTAAAATGATTTATTATATTAGAACAAACTATTATTATAAAAAATTTACCAGTAAAAAGCAAAAGAAAGAAAAACAGAAGAAGTAGAAAGTAAGAGAAACAATTAAGTACATAATTCGCAGTCTAGAATATCCTTATCTTCCTTCCGGGGAGTAGTGGTCAGCCAGACCACGCGTGGTTATTCACAACCGGGTGGACCTTCCATGACTTTGTCGAGTTTTTTTCGAGTTTTTCTCCAGTTGACCCGCTCTTTTCGTCATGGTACACTTCGTTTTGAAGACCTGTTTATAGTTCGCAGTCCACAATGTCGGTATTTTTCCTCCGGGAAGTAGTTGTCAGCCAACCACACGTGGTTGTTCACAATAGGGTAGACCTTTCACGACTTTGTCATGAAAGGTCTACCGTCAAAAGTCGCCCGTCAAAAGGCTCACGCTTTTGCTCCAGTCACTGCTTGTCACAGCACGGGGTCGTTGATTGTCTTCAGAAGTACACTCGACATTGAATCACGCGAACCTCATGAGTAATCGATAAATAAAGGAAGAAATCAATATTGAGTGTGGACATAAAGGCGCGTGTCCGATGAGGATGTTGGGAGCGACAACGTGAAACGGCGAGGCATAGTCCGCAACTCGATCAATGCAGAAGAACTTCTCGACACACGGAAATTATCCAGTAGACGAATTATAAGAACGATAACCATACAATACATGCAATATCTTTCAACACGGCAATTATGTTACTGCGGACTCGCTGCACATATGACAGGTGTACTCGCGTGAAGCTGGTGGTGAGCCTGCATGTAGTACAACGACGCCTGTTGCAACTGTTGGTATACAGGCTTAACCAAATTAAGCCTGCAGATGGCAGTACTATCAAGAAGTTATACAAGTAACTTTAAAATAACAAACAAATGCAATTATAACTTTTCATGCCAGATAAAGCATTTTACTATTAGTTGTTTTTATATTTGGTTATGCAGCTTTGTTTATTTTGCATAACAAAAATGTTTACGAACTTTTGTCAAAAGCGGTGGTTATTTCTGAGTCACTGCAACGCAATGCCAATAAGTACAGATCTCAAGGGCAATGCTTTTGCGGCAGCGGCTTTCCTCGTGTGTAGAAAAGCATGAATGGTATGCATTCCTGCTTAATAAAGAAGAAAGGTATCTGACCGGGTGACCATTCCTTTACCTCTGTACGCAGTGGCGTAGCCAGAAACTAGCACACCCAGTCCCTGAACTCCCTCCCCCACCTCCTCAACCTTCCTGCGAATTTTTTTCACTGTGGCACACATGGAGCAAAATGACCATTTTCCTGTCCCCCTCCCCTTCGAGATCAACGAGGTGTTCTACAATTTCCCTCCCCTCCCCCGAATTTTTATTTTTTTTACGTATGCCGCTGTCTCTACGTGACAGCTAGCGTTGTGACATCAAGCAGTGGTGGGGTGAGAGGCTTGGCTACGCATTAACCCTTCTCATCCCTCTGCGTCATGTCTTCGCTCGCGAGGAACTACCAGTGGCACGGAGAAAGCAGGGGGGGGGGGGTGGCAGGGTGGCGCACGTGTCAGCAGTTGCCGCTCCCTGTTGTATTTTTGTTGTACGAGTGTAACTGATTTTTAAATTCGCCTCCAAATGCTCACTACAACGATACGATGAGTTCATCTCCTGTGCTGTCCTCACTGCCCACTGATCGGCTAATGTAATGATGATGATGATTTGTGGGGTTTAACGTTCAAAACTCACCATATGATTATGAGAGACGCCGTAGTCGAGGGCTCCGGAAATTTTGACCATCTGGGGTTCTTTAACCTGCACCCAAATCTGAGCACACGGGCCTATGACATTTCCGCCTCCTTCGGAAATGCAGCCACTGCAGCCGGAATTTGAACCCATGACCTGCGGGTCAGCAGCCAAGTACCTTAGCCACTAGACCACCGCGGCGGGGCGATCGGCTGAAGTAACCATCCCCCTCCGAGCGAATAAAAAATTGGCAAGTCTATGTAACTGTTCGGGGTATCACTTGACAGTAAGCGAGTGACCCTATGCTTGTTAGTTTTAAATACATATTCTATGTGCGCAAGGTGGTGGAAATCACCCCGGAAGGCCCCAATAAAGTTTGCCTCTACACCGCGCTTTTGGCATGACTATCTCAGCAATATTAATAATAATAATAATAATAATAATAATAATAATAATAATAATAATAATAATAATAATAATAATAATACTTTATTGTACACATCCATAAGAAATACAAAGAAACGGGCCTGTCTAAGTCCCCAGGACTTGTGCGACTAGCCCCGGCAGAGCCGGTTACAGCGATGTGAATACGATGTAACAAAACTATTGTTGTTTCCTTACCAACAAACAGACAAACAATTAACACCATTACTTTTTTAGGACAGTAAATATGTAATGGTGTCATTGAAGTGAAGACATTCTCATCATGTCAATGTTCTTACTGAAACTTTATAAAAAAAATATGGGAATACAAACACTTTAGTGTTTTAGATTTCCGAAAGACAACATGTACGTGGATGTCGAGATCAGCCAAAAATCGAATTTGACTTGGGTTTACGTTAAGAAATCACAGATCGTCGAAATTTCTGAAGCACTCCGCTGTGGCATTCCTCATAGTCTTATAGTGGTTTCTGGATCTAAAATCCCTGCAATCATTACGTTTAGAAGCAAGAAATTCAGTTTTTGCAGGCTATAAAAGATTAAAGTAAAGTTCTTTGTTGCAATGTCTTTTGTCACATTAGAACACGCAATGAAAAATCTGCATACTTTGATCATCAGAAATTCTGGTGCATGTTGTCATCCGAGTCTTCATTGCACATCTGATGCTTAGAGACATTTGACTTTGCAGATCTAATGTCAGCCAACTGACTTAGGTGTGCATCATTAGGTGCACATTATACTCCCAAAGTTCATTTTAAAATGTTCGAGCGGAACAGTGACGCTCGGCTAGAACTCGCCGCCACGCTGGCGGTAAAGCGGTTTGTGGCTCCTCGGAGTTATGACTGTGGCTACCGCTCTTTTAAGCTATTGCGCTGCATTGATCGAACTGCGTCTTTGACGATGTGTGACATCACGGCGAAAATAGTTGCATGCCCTGTTTTACACGTATGTTTTTATCTCACCTTTCACGTATTTTCAAACCCATGCATCCTTATCCTCTCTCACTTGTAACTATTTTTACAATGTTATCGTTCAGCCATGGGCACACTGTGCAGAAGGCTGTGGCTGTGTGCGCCGGCCTCTGCAGTGCCTGTCATCTATTGCTTGTGTCGGAGCGGCTACAGAAGGACTGTAAGAGATGTGAAGGTAAAGATTTTTGCGAATAATTTTCTACACGTGTGTTTTTCTATCAACTTGCACGTACGTTTTTGTCATATGTGTGCATCCTCGTCTTCTGTCACGTATGACTATTTTTACTTATTGCACAGCCGTGGGCACACAGAATGCAGAAGGCTGTGTGCGCTGGCGTCTGCAATGCCTGTCATCTCTCGCTGCCTTCGGAAGAGCTTCACAAGGACTGCACAAGTCATCGCCTTTTTTTCACTTTTATTCCTTCCTGTCCTCCCCTCTCTTCCATTTACTTTGCTTTTTCTCTGGCAGCAAGGGTTAACCTGGTGTATACATCCAACCTTGGGTAGATATATTAGGTTATAGCAGCCATGTACAGCTATCATCTACGTTTCCAAACATGTTTCGTAGCGTCCCCTCGTAGGGCTTCGTGGTGGGCAGCTGGCATGGCCGCCGAATCAATAACATACTTCATTGGATCCTCTAACCCTTTCCAAATCACTTTCCAAAATATATTATCCAATGCCAGAGTACAGACAAGAAAGCGAGGAATATATCACCCTTCCTTGTATCAAAGTGTCTCATGAAAACACGGGGCACGGGCTACAAGGCCAACAAGATCGCCAGTGATGACCTGCTCCTTGAACTGAAAAATTGTGTACAATACGAAACACTATGCAACTTGACTGCATTCGATGATCATCTAATCACCATAACTCCACACCGTACAATGAGCGCTGTAAAGGATGTCGTATCTGATGGCGACATAATAAAATTATCTGATGACGAACTACTAAAAGGCTCTAAAGATGAGAATGTCTTTCATGTACAGCGCATTAACATACGAAAAGACAAACAAGAAAGTATCACCAAACACATTATACTTACTTTTTGTTTCACAACGCTTTCTACCTAAAATACAAAAGGGTACCTCGAACTGCAACTGAGGCCTTACATTCCGAACCCTCGGCAATTATTTAAGTGCCAGCGCTTTGGCCATGGCACTCAGAGCTGCCGAGGGTAGCTTACATGTGATTAGGGCAGCAACAGAGGACATTCCGCTGACGACGACTGTGAATCTCAACGGCACTGTGCCAACTGTGACGGTGACCATCCGCCATATTCCAGGCACTGCGTGGCCTGTAAGAAAGAAAAAGAACTCATCACCACTAAATTCAAACTAAACATCACCTTCCGCGAAGCGCCACAGCGTGTTTCCCCGCACTATGCAGGGAACACACCGTACGCCGAAGTGGTGTGAGGAATGACGCCACCACTACAGTTTTCAGCGATGCCTCGGACCACGCCTGGCGTGAAGCAAACGCCACAAGCCCCCATGGCGAGAGCAGCCTCGGCTGCCACGCCCCCCCTCCTGAACCCAGCCCTACCCGAGGGCCCCTGTGCGTCTAGGCAGCAGCCAGGGTACCTCACAAACTAAAGAGGTCGCCTCGACCTCCGGCCAGGTGGGGACGAAGGCTCCATCCATCACGACGAAGCCTGCCCAGAAACAGGGCTGTCTGGCGCCTCTTCTGAGGCGATGGACGCCATCAGTGCGCCGACGCAGACTGCTCCAAAGGAGTGGTGAGGTCTCCTCGACCGCTCCAAAACCGGCAAAACTGTAATTACCGGGCCTCCCAAAGGCCCTATAAAATACGTCACTTCTTTTTTGAGACAGCAGTCACACTAATTTCACAAACACAGCACCTTTTTGCTCCCAATATGGAGACATAAATTATACAATGGAACGTCAGAAGACTACTTTAAAGCCTCGACGATGTCATTGAACTTCTACACAATCATTCTCCAAAAGTACTGTGTGCACAGGAAACAAACCTAAAATCTAAGAATAAAAATTTTTAGCGTCTATATGTAATCTTCCGAAAGGACAGAGATCATGCCGTAGCGTCATCTGGTGGTGTAGCTAATCTTGTTAATCGAGGAGTAGCGTTTACTTATGTACCACTACTAAAATCTCTAGAGGCAGTGGCTGTTCGAGCAGTTCCTCTCAAAAAGCTCGTCCCCATCTGCTCTCATTACATACCACCGGAATACCTCCTAGAAAAACATGAATTCCAGCCTTTATTAGATGAGTTACCAGAACGTTATCTGGCTTTAGGGGACCTGATTGAGCACAGCAGTTTATAGGGTGACATTTGGAAGGGTATAGGGCACCACGACAAGGACACATGAAGAAAGACGCACACACACTCAGAGAATGGCTGTATAGGGTGACGGTTGGTGTAATGCAGGAGGTCGTCTCATCGAACAGTTCCTCTATTCTTCAGGTGCTTGTCTGTTGAATAGGAAAGAGCCGACATATTACATCCTTGCTAACAATACTTACTTGTTGATAGACCTTAGCATTGCATCTCTATCATTTTTATCCCTACTCCAATGAAAAATCATAAAGAACCCTTTCGGAAGTGACACTTTTTCTGTTTTACTGAGCACACCATTATTAAACGAATGTCCTGCACAGGTTCACAAATGGCTCATATAAAAAGTCGATTGGGACTAGGTTTATAAAATTACGTGTTCTAGTAGGACGGATATATTATTTTTAAGTGTAAATGGGGCTGTAGAGCATTTTACAAGCCTTCGACTGACGCTGCGATTCAATGCATCCCTCGAACATCTCGACTGCCCAGCAAATCACGTGTCCCATGTTGGAATAATGAGTGCAGAAATACTCGCAAGAAGCGAAACAAAGCATGGAAGTTGCTTCGACAGTCTCCGACAGCGGAGAATCTTACAAATTTTAAAAACATAAAGTCCTAAAAGAGGAGGACACGCTGACAGACAAGAAGAGAATGTTGGCACAAATTTCTATGAGTCATTACCTCATATGCCCAGGAGGGTAAAGCCTGAAATAGGGCTAGAAAGGTGATCGGAATACAAGTGCATCCGGTCCCTCTTGTAAACACTCGAGGAAACAGCTTGGAAGTCCAGGCAAACTATCTAGGCGCTTACTTCGAGCACATCTATAGCTCATCGCACTACTCCAAAGCTTTTTAGCAGTATAAATTAAGAATCGAAAACCAGAAAGTAGAACGCAAATTTCGAAAGAATGAGCCATACAACCAACCTTTTAGCTTGTCTGAATGACAAACATCGCAGAATGGCCGTTTTATTTCCGCCCTAGGCTCAGACCATGTGGTCTATGAAATGTTAAAAAACGTACCTCTCGAAATGCTCAAAACCTAACTTTCTCTGTACAATTCCATTTGGTTCTCTAGTGAGATGCATTCTTCTCGGAAAGACGCTATTGTCGTCCCATTATTGAAGCTTGGTAATGATCCATCCTCTGCAGAGGTTTACAGGCCGATATTAATAACAAGTTGCCTCTGTAAGTTTTTCTAGAAGATGAATAACCATATATTGACATATTTCCTAGAAACAAACAACCTACTGGACCCATACCAATGTAGATTTCGCGAAGGTAGATCAACCACTAACCACTTATTACGCTCTGAGGCGCAAATCCGCGACCCCTCGTCCATAAACAGTTCTTCCTTTCGGTAGTTCTCGATATAGAAAAGGCGTATCACACCACATGGCGCTTTGGCATACTGCGAGACCACTCATATTTAGGTGTCCGAGGTAACATGGTAACTATAAATGATAGTTATTTGTCAAATCGCACTTTTCGTGTCCAAGTGGGGAATGTCTTGTCTAGAACATTTGTCCAAGACACTGGGGAGCGGCAAGTTGGTGTATTAGTTGCACACTTTTTAATATAAAAATGAATAACCTCTACACTCCTACATTCTACGCTATACGTTTTATTTCACGTATGTTGACGACGTGCAGATAGGTTTTAAATCATGCAACCTTGCAAAATGCGAGCGGCAAGTTCAATTTGGCTTCAATTAGGTAACAAAGTGGGCTGATGAGAATGGGCTCACCCTTTACAAAAGAGTACATGCGTTCTATTCTCCAGAAAGAGAGGTCTTCATCCAAATCCAGTCATTGACTTGTACGGTCAGCGGCTACCAGTGACATCTGAACATGAATGTTTAGGTATAGTCTTAGACATGAAATTAACATTTGCATCCTACATAAAAATTTTCCTAAACAAGTGTTTAAAGACCATGAACATCCTGAAAGTGTCGCCACACACAACGTTGGGAAGTGACAGAAAATGTCTGCTGAATCTTTACAAAAGCCTCATAAGAACGCGTTCAGATTATGGTGCGATTGTCTATCAGTCTGCAACACTAAGCCATTTGCAAATTCTTTATCCTATTTTTATTTCGGCATTAAATATATATGGCGGCTTTTTGTACCAGCCCCGTAGAAAGCCTCTACGTTGAATCAAATGAGTGGGGGTAAGTGGCTTCATCTTCGACATTGTGGGAAGTTTTACGAAGGTAATACTGGGCGTTGCGTGAACAATCAAGCAAGGAAGCTTTCACCTCAAAATAACGAGAACACGCATTTGCCCGCCCATTGCAAAGCTTGCATGTGCTTGCCGATTTTCTCAGAGATTCGGATTTCGGGTCGGAGTGCTGATACCACAACCCACGAACTTATGGAAGCCTTTTAAATTGCTGCAAGAGGCAATGCTTGTATCAGTTGTACGTCAATATTCTTTTTATAGCATAATTTTCGCGTGGCCGGCTGTAAGTTGTTTCGTTTTGAACTTTTGACCACTTGCCTACGTTCCTTTGTGACTATATATGTGAAAACTGGCAAATATTTTGTTGGAAGTTTGCGCTCGTCCATATCTGTTCTTTTGTTTGTCGTTGTCTGTATTTGCGCACACCAGTTTGCCAGATTTCTTGCATTTTGGCGCTATCAAAATAGAGCGGTGCATTAAACCAAGACATTTCTCTCACGGTACCTTTCTCTTACTGCTGCTTTATATTTCTGCAGAATTTCTCCGCAGGCACAAGAGGCACTCCTCTGTCTTGTACAAATATTTTTGTAGACAGACAGACAAACAAAGAGCATTAGAGGGTCCTGAGAAACGTTGCTCTTTTAGAGCAACGCCGCGGGCCACTCCCTCGTAGGAACGGAGATGCCTAGCTTCACTGCCACATCGTGGGCTCTCTCGACAGCCCGCAGTTGTGGTAGCAGCTCTGAACTTCGTAAAACAGAGTCCCAATTTTCTTCTGTGCGCTGATTTGGGCCCCGCAACGAGGGAAACTGCCAGAGCATATGTTCTAAGTCACTAACCTCAGCAAAATCAGGACAAGTAGAGTGGAAAGCCTCTGAAGAGACTATTCTGAGGAAAAATAGGTTTAGATAGGACCTAGTCTGGCGCATTCTAAACGTGATGGCCAGAGGTTTAAACAACTTGTTCTGCAGAAGAGCAAATGACCGCCTACTCAGCTTGCAGTGTTTAGCCACTTCACAAAATGTGAGTAAAGCGTCCCTGATTATCTCACTGCCAACCAGCGCGCCTACATCCTCCCCGACGAGGAGGGTTAGTGCGTGCGCCCGGCAGTGAGCAGTGTCATTCAGTTTTTCTAAAGAGTCCAGTAGGAGTTCGAGGTGTGCAGGAAAGCATGTAATAGTATGTGGAGAAGGTGTCCTGTTTTGAAATAGTTTAAATACGTTAATACAGATGAAACCAGAGGCGAAAGCTTCGACCGCTAATTTTGAGTCGGTGAAAACTTGCGATCTACTGCCATTCAAAAGGGCAAGGGCTACGGCCAACTGTTCGGCTCTTGAGGAAGTTGGGTCCTTAAATGAGGCAGCATTGATGATAGAACCAATTTGATTGACGGAAATAACAGAAAACCTAGCTGAGCGACTGTACTGAGCAGCATCGACAAAACACACTGAATGAGGATCGTTCCTGATGTTCTTCAGAAGTGTGACGGCCCTATCCCGGCGCCTTCCAACGTTGTGCTGAAGATGAACGTATCACGGAAACAGAGAGACCTGGATTGCAGTACGCTGTTCATCCAGTAGTTAAAGACGGTGATCCTCTACGAGTACCGAACCGAGGCCTAGGACGAACAGAATCTTCCTACCAGCCAGCGTAGACGACAGGCACATTAGCTGTGCAGTCTGTTGGGCTTCAATGATTTCAATTAGGGTGTTATGAACTCGTACCTGCATATGCCGTTCAGTGCGTGTTCACACGGGGATACCCAACACCCTCTTTACGCTTTTCCTGATCCGTGTTTCCAGCTTCTTTTCGAATTCATACCAAGAGTGCATGGCAGCAACGTACGTTATGTGACTCATGAGGAATACATGAAACAGCCTCAATAATTTGTCTTCTCTGAGTCCACCCCTCTGTTCGAAACCCTATTAATCAACCTGATCATGTTCTCGGTCGTGATTGAAATCTTAGCGATGGTTTGTCCGTTGTACCCGTGCGACTCTATAATTATGCCCAACAGTCTTAATAGCGTCCACTCTCGTAATGGGGGCACCACTTTCCGGTATGAAGTACAATGTCCAACTCTGTTAAAAGCTTCCAGTTTTTTGGCCCGGCTCCTTTTCTTCGGGGCCTGTATAAAAGAAGCTCCTATTTACTCAAAGAGCACTGCAGCCCTGTGCCAGCAAGGAAGAGTTCTGTCTTATCGATGGCTTCCTGGCGTCTAGTCTCCATTTTCCCTTCGGTACCTCCGGGGCACCAGATGGTAATATTGCCACAAGGCAATAGTGGGAATGGGGCATAAAGCGGCCGAGGGTCTCTGCTTGGAAGAAAAGACTACGAAGTGGATAGAGACTGGTCCCAGCCAGCCAGTGTTTCAGCCATTGCCATCGCATGTAAACATCGCAAATATCCGCAAATATACGTTTCCTTGTAAGATTATTGTTGGAGGTGCTGCGTAGGTTTACCTGGCTCTCCCGGCAAACCAACACGGAAATATGAAGAAGTCACCACCTTCTTTTTCCTGCAATGGCTCGACAGGCCTACCCACAAGACCAACAGCAGCAGCCGCTGCAGCAGCAGAAGCTGCCTCCTTTCATTCTCCTGCCTTCACGAGACCCCGGAACCTTCTCGGGCACAAGCAAGGACAAGGTGAATGTCGAAGATTAGGTCGCATTGTATGAGCGCGTGAGCGAATACTATAAGTGGGATCCCACGTTGATGCTGGCCAACGTTGTATTTTACTTGCGGGATACGGCACCCACCTGGTATAAGACGCTTGAGCCGGAGTTGACCAGCTGGGATATTAGCAAAATGAAGCTTGCCGAGCTGTTCAGCAGGCAATTTGGGCGACAGCAGGCCGCGAGAAAAGACCTGCAAGGTCGCGTGCAGACATTGACGGAATCGTATGTATCTTTTATACAGGATGTCTTGGGCCTCTGTCGAAAGGCGGACGAGAAGATGAGCGAAACTAACAAAATTGTTCACACATTAAAAGGAATTGCCGACGATGCCTTTAATATGTTGATCTTTAAAGACTGTGCCACTGTCGACGCGGTGGTGAAGGAATGTCAGAGCTTCAATCACGCCAAAAACCGTCGCATAACCCGCCAGTTTGCACGTATGCCTAATACTGCAGCCACTTCGACCTGCGAAGACTGCCCCAAGTTCAAACAAGCAACATCGTCCGAAAATATCACCCGAATCGTTCGCCACGAACTCGAAGCAATGGCTCCTGCAGCCATCGCCTCCGACGGTCCTCAAGAAAACGCATCCACCGTCTCCCTCATCCAAGCCGTCGTTCGCGAAGAAATGGCAAATCTCGGCATCGCACCTGTTTGCACTGTTCGCACTACCGAGAGCTCGGCTTCTGTTGACCAGATTCTGGTGTACCCTTCACGTTACCCTTCCCGCTACCGAAAACCTGCTGAATGGAGGACGTCGGATTATCCACCGATCCGCTTTCACTGCTCTCACGCCGGACACATTGCGCGCTACTGTCGCAAGTGTTGGCGTCCAATTCATCCGGGAACACTGAGACATGGCGCTGCTTTGAAAACAACTCTCGTCGATTTTCCAATCAGTACGATCCCCAGACTACTGCTACTAACGTTCAGGGCCGAAGGTTTAGCCGGTCACCGTAACCCAAAGGCCACCAATCTCTCTCGCCGATTATTCCTCGGCACGATTTGGGCCCTCAACATCGGGAAACTAGACCGTGCAGCTCCCGGAGGTGACGCTGCATTAACGACCCGGTCTGCAAATCCTCTGTTGACAATTCCTACACGCCGCAATATTTTGGTCCTTTTGGAGGAGGACGTTACCGTTACAGCCCTCATAGACACTGGTGCGCAAATTTCAGTCATGAGCGCCGCTCTCTGTAATAAACTGCGAAAAGTGATCACGCCTCCAATTAGGTGTGCAGTAATGCTTGCCGATGGGAGCACATCTACTGTTCTCGGCATGTGCACCTCTCGCGTGTGTATTGCTGGGCGCCAGACCGTCGTATTGTTCACCGTACTTGAGCAGTGCCCACCTGACGAGATTTTTGGTCTCGACTTTCTCTCTGCGCGATCCGCTTTTATCGACTGCTCGACGGGTCTTGTTCAGTTGGAACTGCCTTTTGACGCCGCTGTTGCCCGTGATGCTCAAAGTCGCCTTTGTGCCACCGAGTTCCTGCATCTTCTGCCGCAAGCCGCGACCTACGTGCAGCTCGTGTGTGATCCGCCTGTGCGCGATGGGGAATATGTCGTTTCACCTATTACCGACGTTGTGCTAAAGCATTGCATTGCTGTCCCGCATACCGTGGTGAGAGTACGCTACAACCACACCCATCTGTCTCTTTTGAACTTTGGTTTCTACGCACACGTGCTGCCTGCTGGTATTAAACTAGGCGTCATGTCGTCGTTGCAAGAGTGTGATATTTCTGAACTGTCGGCTCAGCAACCTACTCCGCACGTCAACTTGTTCACCGCGCCCAACCTGTCAAGCATTGACATTGCCAAAATGATAGCGCCAGATTTTTTGCCTTCCGAAGCGCAAGACCTCTACCGTCTGTTGACATCCCATGCGGACATATTCGATCTTGACAACCGCCCTTTAGGCCAGACATCAGTTGTGACCCATCACATCAACACCGGCGATGCCAACCCAATTCATCGCCACCCTTACCGCGTCTCTGTCATCCAGAACGCTCTGTCATCCAGAAAGAGGTCGAGAAAATGCTCGCCAAAGGCGTCGTCAAACACTCATCTAGTCAGTGGGCATCCCCGGTCGTGCTTGTCAAAAAGAAGGACAACACATGGCGGTTTTGCATCGACTATAGACATCTCACAATGGTCACTAAGAAGGACGTTTACCCCTTACTAAGAATAGATGACGCCCTTGACTGCCTTCATGGCGCGAAGTTTTACTCGTCCATTGACCTTCGATCTGGTTATTGGCAGATCGCTGTTGATCCACGGGACCGAGAAAAAACAGCATTTGTAACCCCGGATGGGTTATACCAATTTGAAGTAATGCCGTTTGGGCTTTGTAATGCGCCGGCTACTTTTGAGCGCATGATGGATTCCCTTTTGCGCGGCTTCAAACGGTCTACCTGCTTGTGCTACTTAGATGATATACTTGTTTTTCACCGACGTTTCCAGCCACCTTGAGCGACTTTCTAGTGTTCTACAAGTATTCCGCAACGCTGGTCTCCAGCTGAATTCCTCGAAATGCCGTTTCGGCCGTCGCGAATTAACTGTGCTTGGTCACCTCATTAACGCATCTGGTGTACAGCCCGACGCGGACAAAATTCGCACAGTGAATCAATTTCTCGTGCCCTCTTCTGCTAAGGAGGTCCGGAGCTTCCTTGGTTTGTTCTCCTATTTCCGCTGCTCCATCCGGAGTTTTGACGATAATGCGTGGCCTCTCATAGAGTTTCTTGATAAAAAAGTCCCATTTACTTGGAATTCGCCTTAACGTGCTGCATTTTCGGCGTTCATTACAGCCCTCGCGACTACGCCAATATTAGCCCACTTCGATCAGACCACACCTACAGAAGGTCGTACTGACGCGAGTGGCCACGGAATTGGTGCTTTTTTAGCTCAGCTTCAGCATGAACGTGACTGCGTCTTCGCCTACACCAGCCGCCTTTTGTCCCCTGCCAAGAAGAACTATTCCATCACCAAAAGAGAGTGTGTTGCTCTTCTTTGGGCTGTCACCTAATTTCGCCCGTACCTGTCCGGCCGCAGTTTTACTGTTGTAACCGATCATCATGCGGTCTGCTGGCTTTCGTCACTCAAGGATCCCAGGGGACGTCTCGGCCGTTGGTCTCTCCGCCTGAAAGAATATATCTTCTCGGTAGTGTATAAATCTGGTCGCCTCCATCAGGACGCCGACTGCCTGTCACGGTATCCAGGGGATCCGCCAGACGCCACAGAGAGAGCTACTGAGGCTTGCGTCTTATCAAGGTCAGACCTTCTTGATATCGCTTCTGAGCAAAGCCGCCACCCGGATTTACTTCCTATCTTAAAAGGCCTGAGTTCCCCTACTCCACCCACTTCTCTTAACTTGTATTTCTTTCATGAACAGGTCCTATACCACCATAACATGCGCCTTATTGGTCCTGACCACCTTCTCGTTGTGCCTTCCCATTTGTGTGTAGATGTTCTCCGACAGCTTCACCATGAACCTGCCGCTAGTCACCTGGGAGACACCCGCACTTATGATCGCGTCTGGCGCCGTTTTTTCTGGCCACGTCTATATCGCTCTGTGCAAAAGTATGTCGCCAGCTGCGACCTTATTCAACGTCCAAAACGACCAACATCGCTTCCAGCTGGCCTCCTTCGCCCTATTGATATCTCTGTTAAATCATTCTATTGCGTAGGGCTCGACCTTCTAGGACTGTTTCTTACTTCTGCATCCGGGAACAAATGGGTTGCTGTGGCGACCGCCTACGCGACACGTTACGCGATCACCCGCGCTCTCCCAACCAGCTTCGCAACCGATGCTGCCACTTTCTACTGCACGAAATCATTTTCCATCAAGTTGCTCCTCGACGGGTCGTTACTGACCAAGGCCGATACATTTTATCTAACGTCGCCCAGGATCTTGTACGTTCCTGTCCCACGAACCACAAATTCACAGCGGCTTACCATTCACAAACTAATGGACTTACAGAGCTCCTGAATCGAACTATCACCGACGTGTTGTCGATGTATGTTTCTCTTGACCACCGTGACTGGGACGCATTGTTACCCTACGTCACCTTTTCTTACGACTCCTCCAGACATGACACCGCAGGCTATTCCCGTTCTACCTTCTTTATGGACGTGAACCCTCTCTGCCTCTTGATACACTCCTTCCTGCTGGTTGAAGCTCCCCTGTCACATACGTCCCCGATGCCATATAACGAGCCAACGCCGCACGACAGATTGCCCGAGAACGACTCGCACTTCCTCAATCCTCTCAGAAAGATCGGTGCGATCGACACCACCGTGAAATTTCGTATGCACCTGGTTCACTAGTACTCTTGCGGACCCCCTGTCGTCACATCGGCCTCTCAGCAAAGTTATTTCGCTATGACGGACCATACAAAGTCCTACGCAAGGTCACTAACCTCACCTACGAGATACAGCGAGTCGTCGATGAAGCGCACGCAACGCCACCACCATTTACTGCTGTGCACGTCGTAAGACTGAAGCGTTATATATCGCCCAACACTCCGCTTTTATGACAAGCGCAGGGTCGGCACTTTAACGCCGCGGGGTAGTGCCCCAAGCCAGTAGTGTGATTGGGGCATAAAGCGGTGGAGGGTTTCTGCTTGTAAGAAAAGACTACGAAGTGGATAGAGACTGGTCCCAGCCCTCCAGTGTATCAGCCATTGCCATCGCATGTAAACATCGTAAACATCCGCAAATATACGTTTCCTTGTAAGAATATCATAAGCGTGAAGTGTATGGCTGATTCCCTTCACGTTAGATAGCGGTGTGGACAACTTGCATATAGCGATGTTAAAGAGAAGCGGAGATATCACCGCTCCTTGCAGCGTGCCTTTAGGGCCTAGTGCTATGGGAGACGACTTTAAGTCTTCGATATTGAGCGTGGCCTTCCTGGATTTGAGAAAGGAGCTCACGTATCTGTGGAAAGCTTTGCCTTGTCCAAGCTCCGAAATTGAGTTTAAGAGGTGCGCGTGAAAGATGATGTGAAAGCTTTTTCCTAGTCAAGACCCAAGATGCCCCTTACGTCCCTTGTGTTCAGGTCTTTGACTTAATGTTTGCGCAGCTTCATTAGGTCCTGTGCGGACAAAGACAGACGACACCCAACCATGTTGTGAGGAAAAAGAGCTTTCTTCTGGTTGTATTTAGAGCCACTGTTGTGAATGACGTGCTACACCACCTTGCCGACACAGCACGTTAGAGTTGTGGGCCTCAGATTGCCTAAACCCGGAGGGCGCCCGGCTTGAGAATGAAGACAACCGATACCATTTTTCAAAAGTCTGGACAGAACCTTCTCTCCATATGTGATTGATCTTGTCGGTAAGGAAATTGATGGATTCGTCTTCCATGTTCTTGAGGGCCTTGTTCAAGATGCCACTAGGCCCCAGAGCCGATCGTCCTTTAAGGTTTTGAAGAACTTCCCAAACGTCGCGGGTGGTAAAGGGCTCTCTGAGCTCAGTGCAAGGGGGTCCAGTGTAAGACGGATAGTCTGAGCAGCTCGAGGAACCAATGTGAGCCAAACCAACCTGTGAGCCAAATCATCCAGTATTGCGTCTTCAGAATCAGACTGTCTGGCAGCATGTACGTGTTTAGCAATGGCTTGCCTTTGATTACTCTTAGAATTTGACTCTTGCAAAATGTGCTTTTGCAAATTCTATTTCCCTCCTATTCCCATTTGGTCGTCTACAGAATTGCACACCTCATCCTACTGCGGCCTAGAGAGGGTCTGGCGGTGGTCCTCGATGGCTCGGTTAGGTTTTAAATTTTTCTTGTGGAGCCGACGATTGAGCCTCTGCCCCTTCCACATATTGAGTAATGATTTCTTGGCCTCTAGGAGGAGCGCAAGGTGGCTGCCCATCCTATCCATTTCCAAATCTGTGTGTATCTTTTTGTCGCCTCACCAACGTCTCCCTTCAGCTGTTTGGCCCATTGATCCAGGCTGGGGGTTGAGTCTTCAGCTTGTGCGCGTTCTTTTCTAGTATACCGGAAGTGACCCGGATCTGTGAAGCTAAACTTTCTTACGGGGTTGCCCTTTACACTTACATGTGTAGCTTAGACATTATGGGCACTACCCAGAACCACGTGCAAGTTGTGCTAAGTAGTAGATTCAACATTTTTAACAAAGGTAAGATCTGGTGTGGTGTCTCTCGTGCAGAAGTTACTCATCCTGGTCGGAAATGCTGGGTCTATGGCCTATGGCCAGGGTGAGATTCAAGTTCATCGCTGCCTGTCATAAATCCTTGCCTTTACGGGAATACCCCAGATAACCCCAAGCCTGATGAGGAGCGTTAATATCACCCGCAACCACAAAAGGGGAGATACCGGCCCTGGCGGCATTCCTACTCAACGGCGCCGAAACCTTTGTCTCGAGTCATTTGGCGAATTATAAATGTGCAGGATGAATATGCTACTCCTGAAATGACTCCCCAGAATAATTTCGACCAACTAGTGTTCCACCTTACTACTGTTCATACAAAGATCATGCGAGATAAAGGTGTATCCCTTAGATACGAGCGAGCAAATGCCCCTTCGTTAATCTCCATAAAGAGCGTGAGATGGGTAACCTGGCAGAATGGCAGAGCCCAAAAGCATCTCCTGAAGCAAAATGACGTGCTGCTTTTCAATGTGAGAATGAATGAACTGCTGAAAAATGCCTTCTTGTGGGTAAATCCCCCGCAGTTCCACTGCGAAATCCTGAACTCTTTGGGCGGACGCCCCATGATCGCGCTCAAAAGATATGTGCCTGCGTTCGAGCGTGTTGACCTTAGCATCCAACGCACAGAAGTTAGCGTCCAACGTATGGACCTTAGCATCCAGTGCGCTGAACTTGTCCGTCAAGTTATCAACCTTAACATGAACCAATGCGACTGTTTGGCTAAGCGACTGGAACATGTCTCTGATCTCTGTTTTACAACTATGCAGTTCCTCATCATGTGCGGGCCTCATCAAAGGCGTCTTTTTGGCTGGACGAACAGTGCCCTGCACTTTCATAGGTGTTTCGACGAGCATGCCCACGGGTTTTTCCACGCGCATTTCCCTGGCTGTTTCATTGGCGTTTCCACGGAGTTTTCATAGGCACTTCAACGGGCGTTTCGAGTTGAGTGACCTGAGGAGGATGTGGAGCCTCACTCTTAGCGTTATGAGCATTTTTAAGCGCAACTATCTCGACTCTAAGTTGCGCAAACGCCTCATTTGCTGCAGTGGTCTTCCTTTCCAGCTGAATAATTTAGACATTGTTCTGCTTTGGCAGCATGCCCCTTATCACCTGTTTCTGGAATCCTTTAATGCGGTAAGCCCACTCGGTCGCTGTGGCAGCCCGCACCTGAATGCTGACGGCCGGGCCCCATGATCGCGAACACCTCCGGGACTGGGAACCGCTGGTGGATTGGGGACCTCTCCTGTATCGGGAGTGTCCCCTCGAGCTTCTGCACTGGGACCTGGACTTGTTGGCCGGTTCGGACAGCTCATGTATCCGTGGAAAGTCTTTGTCAAACTCGCTTACGTCTCTTTTTCGCTGTCTGACGATGTAAGGCATCTCGAATCTTTTTGTACAGGTTCTGTCGGCCATTGGATGAGGCCCTCTACAGAAGGCGCACTTCTATGGGCAAACGTGCTGGTCGCCAAGGGAGGTCAATCCGCAACCGCGACAGATAACATTTCCCGGAGTGGGGCTCACGTCGGCTGTGTGGCCGAATCTACCGCAGGTATAGCAGACATGCGTCTGCCGTCTGTAGACGGTGCACTTAACTATGCTTGGACTACACATGACGTAATTTGGAACTTGAAGTCCTTCGAAGAGGATAACGACTGTGGTAGAATTCTTGATATGCCGCGCTTCGAGAACAGTGGGATTTCTCGGCTGAATAAGAATTCTTCTAAGCTTTTTGTCGTCAAATCCATATCGATCTTTCTGATGATGCCCTTGCATGTGTTGTCGGGCGCAGCAATGTAAGCCCTGCGTTATTAACGGTGATGGCCTTTTGACTTCCGCAGGCCTTGGCGTTGGCTTGCAATGGCGTACTCAACACAGCAATGTTCTGCATAGCCTTAGGACAAGTGATGTCTTCTGTGATATCCGCAGCGAAAAGACGCGCCGCTGTCGTGAGAGCTTGAGAAATCAGGACGTTACTGGTATTTTTAACGTTCAGGCCTCCCCGACGCCTAACAATGATTCGAAAATGCTCCCTTGGTAAACCTGGCAGCCTTCACGCGCTGGTAAGGCGTTTCTTCACGTTTGCGGACGATCGGGTGCCAGTGTTCTTGCCGTATCGTGGGCCTTCAACTTCAGCGCTCGCTATTGGTGCTTTACTTCGCTTACGCTTAGAAAGTGCCGTGGTCCATTCAGAACACTAAAATTCTTCTGGAGAAATGTCCTCCCGTTGCACAGTGACTTGCATAGCCATCTTGATAGCTCAAACGAACTGAGCCTAGCGTTAGGCTTAGCTAGGCCTAACTTTGGGCCTAGCAAGCCACGTCATACTCGAGCAAGAAAGTCTTTCAAAAGTCGGTAAAAGATCCACCCGCTGTGACAAAATAGTTTGCCCGTGGTTCTCTAGACTTCAGGTGTCGACTGGAGCAAAAGGCATCGAACACATAGATAACTTTCACAGAAAAAAAGGTGAACAAGCAGGAGACGATCTTTAAACGGCCGCATGAATTGGCACCCTCTAGCGTCCATTTTTGTAGGGAAAAAAACCTCTTTACATCTCAATACAAAACACTCTTACGGCAATCACAAAATCATGACCAAAAAGCCTGATTTATTTTATTACCAGCGACAATTCATGAGAATTCAAGTTTGCTGGTGGTGGTAAACAGGTAAATTTTATTAGGTCACATTTTCAAACATTCTGCGCATCAAGGTTCGAGTGTTGTCTGCTTGCATTTGGTGAGATAGCGCACAGCATATTGTTTAAAGCCACCGGGCAATCATAAGTCTTGTAGCCACAGGCATTGATGAGGCCTGAGCGCTCGCTGTTGCGCAGGACACCTGGACGTCTGTTACAACGCGACAGCGCGTACGCGTGTAGCAGGTCCTAGCGATACTGGAAGATGAGATGCAGCGATCTAACGTTTACTATCACTCTTACTCTCGATACTAGGTGTTTTCCGTTTATTTTTGTTATGATGAACGAGCCCTACTCTTTTTACTCGTCATATTATCGGCTTACGGGTTTCTTTTTCACCATAAAAATTAGTATGTTAAATTCGTGCCGTAGCTATTGTACTCTCTCCAAATACGAAAATTCTTGGTTAAGAAAATGCGTATCCAAGAGAAAGCACATTGAACTCGGCCACAGAGCCGTAGCCTTCATTTATTGGAGGTTAACCCAACAGCACCGCACGGAAGATCAGAAGTGGGGAAAAAAGGTAGCAGCAATGCGGGTGGGAAGAGAGGAGAAAGAACTGAAATTCGGCTCCTCCCCGATAGCGCGCGCGCGTTTGCCTCTTAGGAAATAAATCACTCAGGCATGTTGGCCGACAAAGGCGTGTTCACTTCAAACATTTGTTCTCGGTGTTTATAATGCTCCAGTAGCACACGAAGCCATGTTTTTTAGGGGCGAAGCTCCTTAAGACCTCACGATGTCCGCCGTCTCCCGTCTGTCCGCCGTCTCCTATCTGTCCGACTGAGCAAAATGTCGCAAATTGAAACTAAGTGTGAGAATGTAGGTGACTCTGTACGCGAAGTGAAGACAAGTATCACAAAGATAAACGATGAATTATTTGACGTAGTTGATGATATCCAACCCAGAATGCGAAGGAACAACTTGATTGTCAAGGACATAGCCGAAACAGAAAAGAAGGGGTACAAGATTGTGCGAGTATAAAAAAATATGTGCATAAAAAATGATTCGAAACGTACAGCAATGTGAGAAATTTACTAGACCGCAAATGGAAAAAGGAATAACACAACGTATTGAACTAGAAGATAAAACATTGAACACTTGTATGTATGTCCCTCCAAGCTCATTCAAAGAAGTTTGTGTGCATATCATTTTTTTGCACGCTTGTTTAACAATGTTGGTAATGTGTATATTAGCATTCACTCTCCATAAGTTGTGCAATATGTAGGGAAAACTTTATCTCAACCTTGTGGACGATTTCAGAAGAAAATTGTGTCCAACGTATGTTGTGATAGTAATGTGGGGTTACACAGTGTGGAGTCCCATTCTACACTATTCATTGTGGAGTTTGGTCGACAATTTTAAGTTTTTTTGAACATGCCCTCTTTCTGACTTTGGTAAGGAAGCATAGAAGGTATATATGTTGCATACTTTTGTATTGAAAAAAAGTTTTTTGACATTTGTTTTGTTGTTCAATAAACCAGTGCACCATAGGTAAGGGTAAAAAAATTAAGCATAGTAAAAGACAGTTTGTACCCAAAGGAGGGGCTTAAAGCTTTGTGAATGCATGACACCGACTACTTCTGTGAGTTTATTTTTTTGCCTTTATATGTACGAAAATTACAGGACAGGTTATTATAGAAAAACACCCTTTGCACTTGGAAACTCTAAATCTACCACTTCATAATTAATGTTCTGCAAAGAATTCATTTCACAGGTGAAAGGAAATGGCCGTAGTGTTAAACACTGTATACGCACTGTAACATGACCTGAGTTAAACGTCTTGTGCCTATCTAGTAGATCACGCACCTCTTGGCTACTTTGAGCCCGTGCCACACGAGCTCATGAATGTCACTCTTTCCAGATATCATCTGATGCATAGAAAACGCAGGACACCTTCGAGGCCACACTTGTCAGCAAGCCAAAAAATTGAGGTGGCTCCCGACACTACAAAAGATTGTTCTTTTAAATAGGATCCTGCATATTTTAAAGCTAATTTGTGTCGCATTCGCTTAAGTTGTAATAAGGCATCCACACCTTCAGAGTTAAACCACATGGCTTTGCCTTCGAAAACTGTTCCAGTTACTAAGAGCACGTAGAAAAGAAGCTCTGGCTCCTTCCTCTTGGTTTCCGTCATAAATTTCGGTCCCAGCTCTAGGACCTGATGTGCACACCGTCTTGAAAAGGGATGTCTTTAGGGACGAGAAGAACTCCCACTGGTGCCAGGTTTCTCATGAACTATTCTACCGATAGCACGAAATTTTTAACTGGGAAGTTTCGGTTTAAAGATGATGTAGGCGCTTTCCATAATAGAAATAAGTATTTCTCGTGGGAATTTAACTTTCCTCATCATCTTCACTTGCTGTGTTGACTTGCTGATGTGGTTAGCCACACAGTACCATGGTCAACGAGGCAACCCTTGTATATCCATGAATAGCTAGTTTCACTCTTCGTAAAAAGGTGGAGCTTCCATTTATACCTTGGTTAGGGCAACATCTTTTTGTTGTGATTAGTCGGTGAACAAGAAACTATTCCTTCTTCTCGCAAGGAACCCCTTTAGTGGCATCTGTTTTTTTCTTCTTCATTTCAACATTTACGCAATGTCTATGTCACATGCCTATTTAAGATTTTTGTTTTATGGGTTTGTCACAACGATTTACTAAAAGCTTCACTGTTGAATGATAGCGAACGGCATAAGCCTCTAACAAGAGAGCAGGTTTCTAAGAAATGCATCTTCAGCGATGCGACCTTCTTGTCTGAAGCATCCATTGAAAGCCCTAGTAAGGTCAATGTACTGAGAATGAAGTTGTAAGGATCCCCTGCTTTTTTCCGCGATTGCTTTTGTTGGACCGCTGAAGATGTCGTCTCCTAGCGACTGCGTAAAGATTGTCCCCCAATGTGTGCCAGCCTCGAAACACATCGATTGATTGCTTGAGGGGTTGTATATAGATTCTATATATAGATTCTCACACCAGCAACTAACAGCAAGCTTTAAGAGGTATTAATTAAAACTTACCTCAACAATAAAAGCAGAGGTTTAACACAGGACAAGACTTATTTGAGACACAAAAAGTGGAAGCAAATAGTGCAGAACTAGAATATCATACGCAAAGCTTGTGGACGTTTCGTGCGTAGTGGTAGCCTTCGTTACTCAACAGGAGCCCTCAAAAGGTAAGTGTAGGACGTCAGTGTTGGGCTGATGGCTATTTAACAGAATCCACAGTCCACAGTTTCTTCATAAAGAATTAAAGTTTACCATCAATCGCAGTTTTAGGCACACGGCAGGCCCAACGCGCGTGCTATCATCATCAGTGGCTGGAACGAGCAGACGACCTTATTGCGGCAGTTTTCAGGGGTGCAATAACTACTCGAGGAAAAAAGAAATCGTATTTTTGTTTGGCGATGTCGGGGGTGCGAGAATTATGCGAGTGCGAGGATTACGGGAGTAAATGCGGTACTTTTTTCGTAGCTTCTGTATTGCTTTAGTATGTACACTTCATAAGTGAACTGATTGTAGCTACCTTGATTCCAGTTAATGCGCGGCCATGGCGTAGTGGTTAGAGCATCCGCCTCGCATGCCAGAGGTCCGTGGTTCAAATCCCGGTGCCGCGCAGCTCCTAACCGGATATAACAAAAAATCCGCGTGTTGATGGAACTGCATAAGTCAGGGCCGCTGTCTGTCTCCTTCGTTCTCTCGTCCCTCGTTATTGGCGCCGTTTTTTAAGTTAATCATGTAGTACCAACTCGCCCAAGCAACCACGTTAGCTGCATTAAGATGCCTGGGGTGCGGCCTCACCGGTAACCACCGCCGGGAACGCACTCCCTCACCAGAGAAGGATTGGCCACCCTGGTGCAGTATCTGGCCACTACCTCCCACATGCATACGTCAAATAACTCGCGGCCCTCATTCCCCAGCAGCTTCGATGCAACTGACCACGGTGGCGGTAAGATCTGCAACACAGCAGAGGGTGTTAAGAATCTCTGGATCCGGACAGGCCGCCATTGGAACCTGAACTTGGCAACGTTTAACGCTAGAACCTTTTCTAGTGAGGGAAGTCTAGCTGTACTATTCGAGGAGTTAGAGGGTGTTAAATGGAATATAATAGGGCTCAGTGAGGTTAAGAGGACAGATGAGGCCTATACGGTGCTACAGAATGGGCACGTCCTTTGCTATCGGGGCTTGGCAGACAGAAGAGAACTGGGAGTGGGGCTCCTCATTCCCAGAAACATAGCTGGCAACATAGAGGAATACTATAGCTTTATTGAAAGGGTGGTAGGTATCGTAATTAAACTGAATAAAAGATACAAGATGAAGGCAGTACAGGCTTACGCGCCTACATCCAGCCATGATGACGCTTCACTTGAAAGCTTCTATGAAGACGTGGAATCGGCAATGAGTAAGGTAAAAACACAGTATACTATAGTGATGGGCGACTTTAATGCAAAGGTAGGGAAGAACCAGGCTGAAGACCAGGCAGTAGGAGATTACGGCATCGGTACTAGAAACGCCAGAGGAGAGCTACTAGTAGAGTTCGCAGAACGCAATAATTTACGGATTATGAATTCCTTCTACCAAAAACGAGAAAACCGTAACTGAACATGGAGGAGCCCTAATGGCGAAAATAAGAACGAAACAGACTTTATAATGAGTGTACACCCAAGAATCGTGCAGGATGTGGAAGTGGTTGGCAAGGTACGATGAAGTGACCATAAACTGGTACAGTCTCGAATTCGCCTAGACTTGAAGAAAAAATGACAGAAACTGATACGCAAGACGCCAATCAATGAGCTAACACTGAGAGTCAAAGTACAGGAATTCAGAGTGTCGCTGCAGAACAGGTAATCGGCTCTTAGTGAGGAAACCAACCTTAGCGTAGATACAATGAATGATAATCTGACGAGTATTATTACGGAGTGTGCAGTGGAAGTTGGAGGCAGGGTAGTTAGACAGGACACTGGCAAGCTTTCCCAGGAAACGAAGAACCTAATTAGGAAGCGTCAATTTATGAAAGTGTCAAGTACAACAGACAAAATAGAACTGGCAGAGCTTTCGAAGTTGAATAATAGACGTAAGGTATGCGATGTAAGAAGGTATAACATTGAGATAATTGAACACGCTCTGAAAAACGTAGGAAGCGTCAAAGCACTGAAGAGGAAACTTGGGATAGGCAAAAGTCGGATGTATGCACTAAGGGACAAATAAGGCAAAATAACTACCAATAAGGATAGGATAGTTAAAATAGCGGAGGAGTTTTACAGAGATCTGTACAGAAGAGGAGACAACCACGACCTTAATACTATAAGAACTAGCAGTAACCCAGATGACACCCCACCAGTAATGATAGAAGAAGTCAGAAAAGCTTTGGAGAGCATGCAAAGAGGCAAAGCTGCTGGTGAGGATTAGGTAACATCAGATCTGCTGAAAGATGGAGGACAGATTGTGTTGGAAAAACTAGCCACCCTGTTTACGAGGTGTCTCCTGACGGGAAGAGCACGAGAGTCTTGGAATAACGCTAACATCATCCTAATACGTAAGAAAGGAGATGACAAGGACTTGAAGAATTACAGGCCGATCAGCTTGCTCTCTGTAGTATACAAGCTATTTACAAAGGTAATTGCTAACAGAGTAAAGAAAACATTAGAATTCAATCAACCAAAGGAAGAAGCAGGATTTCCAACAGGCTATTCAACAAGTGACCACATTCATACTTTCAATCAGGTAGTAGAGAAATGCTCAGAGAATAACCAACCACTATACATAGCCTTCATAGATTACGAGAAGGCGTTTGATTCAGTAGAAATATCAGCCGTCATGCAGACACTGCGGAATCCGGGCGTAGATGAAGTATATATAAACATTCTGGAAGAAATCTACAGGGGATCAACTGCTACCATAGTGCTTCATAAAGAAAGCAACAGAACACCAATCAAGAAGGTAGTAAGGCAGGGGGACACAATCTTCCCAATGCTGTTTACCACGTGCTTACAGGAGGTTTTCAGAAGCATAGAATGGGAGCAGTTAGGGATAAGAGTTAATGAAGAGTACCTTAGTAACCTGCGCTTCGCCGATGACATTGCATTGCTGAGTAACTCAGGGGACGAATTGCAACTCATGATTACGGAGTTGAACAGGGAGAGCAGAAAGGTGGGTCTTAAAATTAATCTGCAGAAAACGAAAGTAATGTACAACAACCTCGTAAAGGAGCAGCGCTTCAAGATAGGTAACAGTGCACTTGAAGTTGTAAAAGACTATGTCTACTTTGGGCAGCATAATAACCACAGTGGCGAACCACGAGATTGAAGTAACTAGAAGAACAAGAATGGGGTGGAGCACATTCGGCAAGCACTCTCAAATTATGACGGGTAGATTGCCACTATCCCTCAAGAGGAAGGTATATAGCAGCTGTATCTTGCCGGTACTTAGCTACGGAGCAGAAACCTGGAGACTTACAAAGAGACTTCAGCTTAAATTGAGGACGACGCAGCAAGCGATGAAAAGAAAAATGGTAGGTGTAACCTTAAGAGACAAGAAGAGAGCAGAGTGGATTAGGGGACAAACGGGGTGTAAGGATATCATAGTTGAAATAAAGAAGAGGAAATGGACAGGGGCCGGGCATGTAGTGCGTTGACAAGATAACCGCTGGTCATTAAGGGTAACTAACTGGATTACCAGAGAATGGAAGCGGGTTAAGGGGAGACAGAGGGTTAGGTGGGCGGATGAGATTAAGAAGTTTGCGGGTATAAATTGGCAGCAGCAAGCACAGGACCGGATTAACTGGCGAAACATGAGAGAGGCCTTTGTCCTATAGTGTACGTAATCAAGCTGATGATGATGATGATGACGAAGAGTCAGAAACAATCGTGAAAGAATTCTTCGCAACTCACCTCGGCGTACAAAGCGGGGACATCAAACGCGCTCACCGATTGGGTCAGCGGCGTGCGAACGTCGACCGGCCTTAATTGTAAAACTTCGCAACTTTAAATCAAAAATGTAACTTTTACGCAATGCCCCTAAACTTAAAAAGCTAGAAAACCCGAAAATCTGGTTCAACGAAGATTTCTCCTCTAAAGTACAATTGGCGCGCAAAAAGCTTCGGTTCTTTTCAAAGCTACTCGTAATGATAACAAAAGCTATTCACTCCGCTTCAACCTCCTTTACTTCCGTAAAAACTCTTATAGGTATGAATCTAGCACAAATAGTATCGTCAAAGTACCCGCCAGATACCGAAATTTTGCAAATAATACTACGGGGGAACAGAACACCGCAGGCGTGGCCACAAACTATTGACCTGTAACGGCTTGACACAATTTATCCGCCAGATCATCATCCGCTAAGAAATCAACTGCGAATAAAAAGCTATCAATAATCCCTGCGAATTTTCGCAGTATATGTAGCAAACTTGACGAACCTAAAGCCCTTATACACACGCGCAATGGTGATGTTATTCTTGGCACAAAGACGTGGCTCAATTCTGACACGGAAAACAGTGAACTTGGCTTCTCTGTGCTGTACACGATATTTAAACAAGACAGAGCCGCTCGTCATGGTGGAGGCGTGATTATTGCCATTAGGAAAGAATTTCGTCCTTCTATCATAGTCTACAACTCGCCCCTTGAATTTACGCGGGTTGCGGCACGCTTGGGGCATGTATCGTGCGTCATAGGCATGTGCTACAGACCTCCCGATAGTGGCCCAGAGTTCATTGAACACCTGAATGATTTCATTGATTATATCTTAAAGAAGCACCCAAACTCTGTTGCGATTCTTGGAGGGAACTTCAATTACACCGATATATACTGGTCCTCTTCCACTGTTAGCTGTGCTAGCCGTCGCCAAGAAAGCGTTAACTTCATAAACCTAGCACATTTGCACAACATGTCCCCACTCGTGACGGAACCAACACGCAGAAACAACATATTGAACCTAATACTCAATAACCAACCCGATGATCCACTTACCCGTGTCCTAGAGGAAATCAGCGATCACCGCGCCGTACATTGCTCCTTACCTATCCCACTGCCCGATTAAATCATAACGGACAAGCACATACTCAATTATGCACGCACCAATGTCGAGAAAATCAATCATATTCTGTAAGAGTTTACACCTCAGTTCGAAATCAGCTTTGCGAATCGCACTGCAAATGACAACTGGATTAAATTTTGTGGCATATTCAAACAAATCGAAGATAGTTGCGTACCAAAAATGGCTATTGCATCAACCAAAAACAATCCGTGGTTCACACAGGATGCGAAAAGAAGTCTTAATAAAAAGAAGCGTGCATTTAGGTAAGCGTCTTGGACAAAATCGACAGTAGACTGGGATAACTATAGGAAGGTATCAAGAAAAACCAAAGCCATCATTAAATAAGCCAAACATAAATTTTTCGATTCCACACTGCCTAAACTTGTCACAACTGACCCTGAAAATTCTGGCAAGTGGTAAACCCTAAAAACACTTATTCTCCGACGTAGCTAGACGGTGAGCATGGCGATTCTTCGTCAACTGCGGAAACTGCAGAAATATTCAGCGATCAGTTTGAATCGGTCATTTCAAATGAGCTTCCGTTAGATTCCCTCGACCTACCACTACCGTCATTAATGATATCTTTCTCCCAATAGAAATCGCCGAAAATGGCGTAGCACGTGCCATTGAGCGACTTGAGTGCAAGACGAGTAGAGGGCCCAATGGCATTAGCTTCAAACTTCTAAAATTAACCACTCAAAAGTCATCGTACCTATTGAAACTAATTTTTCAGCAGTCACTAAACACAGGTTGCGTCCCAGATGATTGGAAATCGGCATTAGTATACCTATATTCAAATCTGGGTTAAAATTATGTGCTAATAATTACCGGTCAATCTCTCTTACTACTTTTCCGCGCAAAATACTCGAGCATATTTGGTTTACGCACATCGTATCTCACCTCAATAAATATAACTCGCTAATAGATAACCAACATGGCTTTCGCAATAACCGCTCGTGCGAAAGTCAGCTGTTCGAACTGGTAACTGACCCTAATGATTCTCTGAATAACTCCCGCTACACTGACGTGATTTTTGTAGATTTCGCTAAAGCAGTTGACCGCGTGCAACACAAAAGGTTGATGACTAAAATCTGTGATCTACGGCTAGACGATAAAACAACCCAGTAGATAAGCGGTATTCTTACTAACTGGTTGCAGTCAGTTAAATTTAACAACGTTATCTCTACTCCCAGACCCGTCAACTCCGGGGTACACCAGGGATCCGTACTAGGCCCTCTGTTGTTTCTAGTCTATATTAACGATATCGCATCCAATATTACCTCTTCACCGCGCCTTTTTGCAGACGATTGCGTAATTAATAAGGAAATCACCGAACCAAACGACGTAAACATCTTGCAGTGCGACTTGACAAAATTATCAGAATGGTGCCATTTATGGCAAATGAAATAAATGTAAACAAAACCAAACACGTACGCTTTTCATCCGTTGCACATCGTTTGCCCAATGAGTATGTCGAAAACAACTTGGTAATTCAGACAGTTCCATCTATTAAATATCTAGGTATTTTATTCCACTTTGATATAACCTGGACAAGCCACGTAGAATACATTACCGCGAAAGCACTACGGAAACTTGGTCTTCTTAAGCGCCGCCTGAAACTTGCAAACAAAGACACCAAACTTCACGCATACAATACTGTTATCCGGCCAACTCTAGAATATCCTTCCGTAGTATGGCACCCCAACACAGCAACCCTTGCTGATACGCTCGAAACTGTCCAAAACAAAGCCGCGCGATTTATTTTGTCATGTCACTCCTGCTATGAAAGTGTGTCATTCATTAAGAAAAATTAAATCGCCCCCCTCTTGGCTTGCGCAGGAAATATTTCCGCTTATCTTTTTTCCACAAATTATACCACAGTGATTCGCCGTTCGGTCATACGTTCATTCACTCTGCTTTGTACATTTCCGCACGCGTTGACCATGATCATAAAAGGGAACCTATATTTTCTAGTACAAAAAAACACCAATACTCACCCCTCCTTGTCTTAGCGATAACCGAGTGGAATGCTCTGCCTGCCAGCATTGTAATGCATACGCGGCACTCATCTTTTTAGTCTGCATTATTTGCGTTCCTTGAATGTGTTGGTCAATCTTAGGCATTGTTGTATAGCGTGTCGTGCAGCTTTTCAATGTGCTCGCTTGTGAAAACTTTGTTGTTTTATTTGTTGCTTATCTTGGTTGACGAACTGTGTAGCCTGCGCATGTTTTCTTGTTTTTTTTGTCTTCTTTTCTCGTTAAAAAATTTCTGTTGTCTCTGCTTACTGTATGCAACCCCCTTATGTAATGCCCTAGAGGCCCTTAAGGTATATAAATAAACAAAACACACTAGGTAACCTTCAACTTTGAGCAACAGAGGGCATTGGTGGTAAGCGTTTTGCATGTAACCTTCAACTTATCAGCAACAGAGGGTGCTGTGGTTATTGTAGATATGGTGGTGCTGCTGTCAACGCTATAAATATATATAATAATGTTCCATACCACACATTCTCTTCCCTAATATGGACGAAGACGAACGCAGGAAAGCGCGACGTGCTGAGTATCAGCTTCACTGTCGACGGGAAGCCACCGCGGAGACAAAAGAGAAGGAAGCGGATGCAAAGCGGTGACGCCGACAACAGAGTTCTACACCACATACTAGGGCTAAGGAAGCAAAGGCTAAGCGGAAAAAACACCAAGCTGAAGCGCAGTTGAGACAACTTGAAGCGGATGTAAAGCGGCAATACCGACAACGAAATTCTACACCAGAGACGATAGCTAATGAAGCTGTGATTATGAAGTGAAAACGTCCCGGAACTCGGAACCTCATATTGCCACATTGAATATGCAGCACCAAGAGAACAACAAAGAACACGCGCAGCGAGACAAAAAGACGAGGTGCTCTTCCGATCAGTTTGCCAGTGTTCTGGTACAATAAAGTGATTTTCCTGTATTCGGCTGCTGCTGTTTCTGCATTGTGACACTGGTGGAGGCGCTGGGTAAATTTTCGGGACGCCTGAAAACAGCCCCGCATCTAGTCCAGAAAGACTTCCGCGCATCGACACCCCCGTTCACCGCAGCAGCTGGCGCCTGTTAGGCCTCAGCCCGGACTTTGGTCCATTGCCGGAAAGCGTGACTGTGCCAGAAGGCATGACGATGCCTGGAAGCACTGGCCCCAACATTTCCAGCCTAAGCACGACACAGGTGACTATTTGAGATCAGGCAAGCGCTCTCGCTTCCTGAGCCGAACACGAGCAATCCCAGGGCAAGCTATGCAGACGTAGTCCGCCGACAGCCAGCGAACGTGCCGACACCACATCAGTACCACCAGCAACATCCGCCGACAGCGCCTTGGTACTACAGAGAAACTTCGACGCCGAGGTGGCCACCACTTCGCAAAACTGAAATCTGGCGTACCCCTGATCAAAGGCCCCTGTGCTTTCACTGTGGGGAAGCAGGCCACATCGTTCGGTATTGCCCGTATCGTGCCGCAGGGTACCAAGGATTTCCTTCCACTGTTTCTCGGCGCCATTTAAACGGAACACCTGACGTCGACACGAGTGTCATGACCCTGTGGAATGTTCCTCCTGGATTTCGGTCACGCTCACCCTCTCCTGGGCGTTATTCTCCATCCTCTAGATGGAGCACAACTGACATGACAAGAGGGAGATCTTCTAGTCCACGCCGGGGAAACTAAAAGCAGTGACCTCAGGGGGGAAGGTTGTGAATTGTCGAAGTGCTGAAAATCCCCCAGTACTGCCGAGCGAAGAGAGAGACATTTTCAATGAATCGACGAAAGATGGAGTTGTTACTGCCGGAGTTGCAATTACGATTGACGGACATGACGTCATGGCATTGGTCGACAATGGCGCGGACTTCTCAATAATGAGTGAGAGTCTGGCAGACACGCTCAGGAAGGTTAGAATGGAATGGTTAGGACCGCAGATTAGAGGAGCTGGAGGGCAGCTACTCACACCTACCGGGAAGTGCACCGCAAGAATGAAGATAGGGGATGCTTTCTTCGTCGCCACTTTTGTTATTCTTTCTGAGTGTGGCAAGCAGGCAATCTTGGGGATGAATTTCTTGCGTGAATATGGTGCCATCATCAATATTGCGGACGGTGTACTGACCTTTTCAGCGGATCAAAGCGCAGTGCCACACCGAAAATCTCTGCAAGTCATTGACGATGTGACCGTACCTCCGTTATCGTGCGACCTCGTTTCTGTCACGTGCAGCGAGCAGAATATTGGAGAAGGAATCGCTGAACAAGTATTGACACTTCTACTATCTCGCGGTGTTGCAATTGCCAGAAGTATCATCAATGTTGTGTGCGGTGAAGCAGAGGTTCTGTTGACGAATTTTACCAACGAGCGATGACACATTACCGAAGGCCCTACAGTTGCCTACTTCAACAAGATCACCGAAATCTGCGAGTGCTGTGTAGTACAACAGGACGAGCCGCAAGCCACGTCAGCACCGCCACCTATTGACGTAAGCACGGATTTGTCACCAGCACAGAGACAGCGTCTAGTAGATCTTCTTCACCAGTTCAAACTGTTTTTCATTGACCTCGAGGGTCAGTCAAACGCCACTGACAAAGCATCGAATAATAACGGTGGAGACGGCAAGGCCAATACGACAGAACCCATACCGCGTAGCACCGAAAGAGCGTGAAGCAATCCAGGAACAAGTGAAGAAAATGCTCGATGATGATGTCATCCAGCCGTCAAGAAGTCCTTGGGCATCGCCGGTAGTGCTGGTTAAAAAGAAAGACGGAAGCTTGCGATTTTGTGTGGAGTACTGCAAGCTGAACCGTGTGACAAAGAAAGACGTATACCCATTACCGCGCATCGATGATTCACTCGACAGGCTGAGATATGCATGCTACTTTTCGTCAATGGACCTCAAAAGTGGGTATTGGCAAATCGAGGTCGACGAGCGAGATAGAAAAAAACGGCTTTTGTAACGCCTGACGGGCTTTATGAATTTAAATTCTTGCCATTCGGATTGTGCTCAGCCCCCGCTACATTTCAGAGACTGATGGATACCGTTCTGTCAGGCCTTAAGTGGCAGACATGTCTGGTCTATCTGGACGACGTCATTGTTTTTTCAAAAACATTTGAGGAACAACTGAGCAGGCTGCTATCGGTATTCAGGGCAATAAGGTCTGCCGGCCTGACACTGAAACCTGAGAAGTGCCAATTTGGTTTCAAGGAGTTCCAATTTTTAGGCCATGGGGTGAGCCATGAAGGTGTTCGACCTGATCCCGATAATATTGCGGCCGTCAGAAAATTTGCGGTGCCAAAAGACAAGAAAGCAATCAGCCGTTTCCTTGGCCTATGCGCATACTACGGAAGGTTTATTGCCAATTTCTCTTACATAGCCTCGCCGTTAACTAAAATGAAAACTAATTCAAAGTGTTTCTGGCATCATATCAAAGAGTGTGGGTCTGATCATGTTGGAGTGGCTGAACTAAACTTTAATAATACGGTTGTAGTTGATGAGGAAGCAAAAGCTACCTGTTTAAACAAATATTTCCAGTCTGTGTTCTTGCCCAAGCTTGACGTTCCTTCAAAACCACACCCAACCACGATTCCGCCGATGCCACCGGTAGAACTGAGTGTCCGTGGCATATGTTCTCTTCTGGAAAACCAAGAAGAATCCAAAGCAGTTGGTCCTGATGGCATCTCTCCTCGTATTCTAAAGCGATGTGCACTGCCAATTTCCCTTTACCTTTATATAATTTATTCAAAATCCCTTTCAACGGGAACTCTACCCGAAGATTGGAAAATTTCTCATGTTGTTCCGGTTCATAAGGGTGGCTCAAAAAAAGATGTAACAAATTACCGACCCATTTCATTGACGTCAGTGGCATGCAAAATTTTTGAGCACATTTTATCCAAGCACATATTGACCTATCTTACTGCTAATAATGTATTAATAAATGAGCAGCACGGTTTTCGTAATGGTTTTTCTTGTACGACGCAACTTGTAGAGTTCTTTCACGAGCTGGCTTCCAACGTTGATGAAGGTGGGCAAACAGATTGTGTGTTTTTAGATTTTCGAAAGACCTTTGACACCGTGTCACACTCCCTTCTCCTGGCTAAATTAGACTCTAAATTTCGACCCAAATGTGTTCATCTGGATAACCAATTACTTGCTGAACAGGCGTCAATCCGTTCTTTTAAATGGGAAGTGTTCATCCTATGTTAACGTTACATCAGGCGTGCCCCAAGGCTCTGTCCTTGGGCCTCCCTTATTTCTTATTTTCGTAAATGATATTTCTGTGGGTATTTCGTCGCGCATGCGTTTATTTGCCGACGATTATGTGTTATATCGACAGGTTCAGAACGAAGGTGACTGTGCTTATTTGCAGAACGATTTGGATTGTATTGTACAGTGGTTCCAGAAGTGGCACATGACGCTAAACCCCAAAAAGTGCGTTCATGTGCGTGTTTCTAAAAAAAAGAAACCAATAGTAACGGCGTACACCATAGATACGCATACTGTTATTACCGAACCAACATGCAAATATCTTGGCGTTTTTTTGTCGCATGACTGCTCATGGAATGCCAATGTTGATCACGTTGCTGGCAAAGCGGCAAGGGCTCTAAACTTCATTCAGAGGAACCTAAGATTGGCACCCCGAACATTAAAAAATACAGCCTATCTCACGTGTATTAGACCGATTTTGGAATACGCATGTCCTGTGTGGGACCCGATGCAGGCGAACTTGATTGATACGCTTGAAAAAACACAAAACAGAGCTGCGCGGTTTGTTTTAGGGCGGTACGAGCGGAGAGACAGCTGCAGTGCTATGAAAGCTGAATTAGGTTGAGAATTGCTTTCTTTACGCAGGAAAAACTGCGTTTGAAGTTTTTCTTTTCTGTTTTTCATGGGCGGACTGGGATTGACCATCATAACTATTTCAGTGAACCCGGTTACATATCTAGTCGACATGGCCACCGACGCAAAGTGAAAGAGTATCGTGCAAGAACGACCATGTTTTATAATTCCTTTTTTGTGATGACCATTAGAGATTGGAACCAGCTGCAAGACAAGCAAGTGTGCTGTATAAACGAAGAATTGTTTTATTCCAGTCTGTAACCCCCTGCTGTAACGCCTTTTTGAGCAAAGCGGGGCACTCACCGAATAAAAAAAAAATAAAGAAAAAAAGACGTTTCGTTCACATGGGGCGACGATCAACAGGTGACATTTCACGATCTCCGACAACGCCTGCAGACTCCGCCTGTGCTTGCTCACTTTGATGAGGATGCTTCTACCATGGTCCACACAGATGAAATCAAAGAGGGTTTAGGCCTTTACTCGGCCAGTGGCAAGACTCAGCCGAGCGTGTGATTGCATATGCTTGTAGGACGCTTCCCACGCCGAGTCCAACTACTCCACAACAGAAAAGGAGAGTCTTGCTGTAGTATGGGTGGTTATGAAGTTTCGTCCGTACCTCTATGGTCGTTCCTTCCACGTAGTCAGCGACCATCATTCCCTCTGCTGGCTGACCAATTTGAAAGACCCGTCTGGTCGGCTCGCACGTTGCAGCTTACGCCTTCAAGAGTTTGATGTGACGGTCATGTATAAGTCCGGACGGCAGCACGCCGACGCCGATTGCTAATCAAGGTCACCGATAAAGCGCGACGATGACAGAAGATGACGGCATGGCGTTTGTAGGTTTTGCCGACACCACTGCGATTTCGTGCAAGCAGAAAGAAGACAGTGAGTTGCTTCCCCTTATTGAATTTTTGAATGGCTGCACAATAACCATCCCTAGAAGATTTGCAAGGAGCCTGCCGTCATTCTGCTTACGTAGTGGAGTTCTCTATAAGTAGAACTTTTCTCCCAGAGGAAGCACCCACCTACTTGTCGTTCCGACGTCATTCCGTGAGGAGATACTTTGTGCTTGCCACGATAAGCCAACGTCTGGTCATCTCGGATACACACGCACATTGGCCAGAATCCAACAGAAATACTACTGGCCAAGACTTCCAGCTATTGTGAAGCATTACGTGCGCACGTGCCTCGATTTTCAACGATGAAAATTGCCACCGTTAAAACCAGCTGGACTATTACAACCAATTCAAGTGCCCACGGTACATTTTGCCCAAATTGGAATGAATCTCCTTGGACCATATCCGACTTCCCATGCTGGCAACAAGTGGGTAATAGTCGCCACTGATTATCTTACGCGCTACGCGGAAACAAAGGCTTTGTCAAGTGGCACCGCCGCTGAAACCGCACGATTCTTCGTGGAAAATATCGTCCTGAGGCACGGTGCTCCGACAATCATAATAACGGATCGAGGTGCCACTTTCACGGCCACGCTCCTGAAGACAGTGCTTGAGCTCAGTGAAACAGCATATCGGAAAACTACTTCCTGTCATCCACAAACCAACGGCTTAACAGAACGCCTCAACGAGAATATTGCCGACATGTTGAGTATGTGCGTTGACGTGGATCACAAGATCTGGGACGACATTATACCGTACATCACGTTCGCGTATAATACAGCGCAGCAAGAAACTACACGAAGAACGCCGTTCAGTCTTCTTCATGGCCGTGAAGTGACGACGATGCTTGACGCAATGTTACTGCACGACTGCAATGACATCGATTTGGACGCTGCATCTTTTACCCAACGAGCAGAAGAAGTGACGCAGCTTGCGCGCGTCCGAATCACCCAGCAGAAAAATTACGACGCCCAACGTTATAATCTGCGTCACCGACATGTCATCTATCGGGCCAGCGACAAAGTCTGGGTATAGAGTTCTTTCCGCCACCGGTGACGGTCTGAAAAATTGCTGAAGCAGTATTTTGGCCCCTACACAGTTTTACAATGCCTGAGCGACGTAATTACGTGGTCGTTCCTGACAGCCCCTCGACAACTCGCCAGCAAAAACCAGAAATCGTGCACGTTGTGCGAATGAAGCTCTACTTTTCGGACTGATTTACACCATACATCTACTACACCGTCTTTTGTAGAAGAGCATCGGGACGCTGCTCTCTGAAGGGGGGGGGGGGGCAAATGCAACATTGAATATGCAGCACCAAGAGAACAACGAAAAACACGCGCAGCGAGAGAAGAAGACGAGGTTCTCTTCCGATCGGTTTGCCAGTGTTCTGGTACAAGTAAAGTGAGTTTCCTGTATTCGACTGCTACTGTTTCTGCATTGTGACAATATCAGCTATAAAGAAGAATCACCGCTATATCACAATCGGTCTCAGCACTACCTCTTTGAATAAAAAAATAAATAAGTATCACAACCACAATCAGTCTCAGTACTATCTTAACGTTGTTCAGAATAATCACCTCCAAAAGCTTCGCCCCATAATTATCTTCAAGCAGCTTGAAATGCATTGATTTTTTCTCATAAATTTCACGTCTTCTTCATCTCATCGGTAGCATGGTGGCAACTGGTCATAAAGAACTTTACACTTGACGACTGCTCCGCTTCCGACGGTTCTACAGCATTACGTTCTTTCTGTGCCCATGAAAACAAAGATTGGGGAATAGGGGCAGAGTCTATGGTGGGAGACGACTGGACCTTGCTCGAAAGATGCGTACGCGTTTCGGCGCCTTCTGGCATGCGGCTGCTTCTAGTCGGTGGCAGTTCCGCGCACGGGTTCCTGCCAGCGGCTGCTCGCCCATCGGCTTTCAATCGCGAATCTTCGGGGTAAAACGGACTCAGATGCCGCAACAGAATGACATTTTACGGTGATGCCACATGGTACAAAATCAGCTGCCCAGTTCATCTGTGGGTGTGATTGTTTTTACTCTTTGGGAAACCCTGCCCCGCCGCGGTGGTCTAGTGGCTAAGGTACTCGGCTGCTGACCCGCAGGTCGCGGGATCAAATCCCGGCTGCGGCGGCTGCATTTCCGATGGAGGCAGAATTGTTGTAGGCCCGTGTGCTCAGATTTGGGTGCAGGTTAAAAACCCCAGGTGGTCGAAATTTCCGGAGTCCTCCACTATACGGCGTCTCTCATAATCATATGGTGGTTTTGGGACGGTAAACCCTACGTATCAATCAAATCAAATCTTTGGGAAACCATTCACAGATGAGTGCCGATGTGTACTGACAGCTCGCAAAATTTCCGCTGAACAATAAATGCAAGGCCTGCCTGCCTGCCTGCCTGCCTGCCTGCCTGCCTGCCTGCCTGTCTGTCTGTCTGTCTGTCTGTCTGTCTGTCTGTCTGTCTGTCTGTCTGTCTGTCTGTCTGTCTGTCTGTTTGTCTGTCTAGGCGCCTACGACTTTTAGCTCTCGTGTTGTTTCAGTAATGGCACCTATACCAAAATCTATACATTCGCTTGTGTCCTTCAACAATGTATGAAGACTATTTGAGCACTCAACCCTGTGTCTGCCTTTGGCTAACAGTATCACTAAATAAATAAATGATTAGCAATTATTCAGCTAAATAAATAAATAAATAAAATGGTATGGCGTACCATGACTGTATGACGACCATAAGTGACTTGCTATAACATGAAATCATGACAATTATGTTATGAATGTTATGTTATGTTATGAAGTATGTTATGAATTATGGTATGAATGTATTATGGTATGAATGATATGATATGACTAGACTGCATGGCGCACATAAGTGACAGGCCCTAACGTGGCAATTATGATATGCGTTTCATGTAAAACATGACTACATGCTACGCACATAGCGTACTCGAAGACGCTTCGCTAGCTCCACATGTACCGAATTTGGTATTACGTGACGTGAATAGATGACGGAGGTAAATGATGCGTCCACACATAATATTCAAGATATCCGTGTCATGTAAAACGAGACTACATACTACGCTCATAGCGTGCTCGCAGCGGTTTCGCTAGCTAGTGGTCGTTAGTTTGCATCCCATGTGTTTGCTGCAAATTTTTCCAAATTTGTTTCCAAATGTGATGCTTGTATATCAATTATACATCTAATCAATTGACAGCTCGCATTTCGGAAGGCTGGTTAAGCCAACAAAAACCTAGTTTTTTTCCCAATAGTTTCTCCTTCGAGGAGTAACCGCGAGAGCGTATTGACTCATTCACGGTTACTCCGAAAATGGGGCAATGGGTGTGGCAAGTTAGTTACTCCTCTAAAGAAGCAACCTCGATACCCTTTTCCCTCCTTTAGTTCTTAAAGTTTGCCACTTTTTTTTTTCATATCGTGTTCAGTAAGTCGTTTCTTTTCTTCTGTAGGCTATGGTTCATGTATTTTGTTTGTTAAGTGTGTTCTGTGTATTTTCTGCGGATTTGTTTTGTTTGTGATTACCAATGGGCATCTGAATGTTGTTTAACCAATTTCTTGATAATGATGGTATGTGGGGTTTAATGTCCCAAAACCACCATATGATTATGAGAGACGCCGAAGTGGAGGGCTCCGGAAAGTTTTACCACCTGGCGTTCTTTAACGTGCGCTCAAATCTGAGCATATGGGCCTACGCCATTTCCGTCTGTATCGGAAATGCAGTCACTGCAGCCGGGATTCGAACCCGCGATTAGCGGGTCAGCAGCCGAGTACCTTAGTCACTTGACCACCACGGCGTGGCTAACCAATTTCTTGCCCTCAGCGAAGTTGTTAGCATTGGTGCGTGTTATTTTTTGTTCCGCTGTCGCGTTCTTGTGCACCGGTTAAGTATATATTTTTCATTTGTCCTTCGCTACTTGATCGGAGGCAAGAAAATTCTGCATTTGTAACACTCAAATATTTATTGTGAATATATCGCATTTTTTGATACTCCAGCACACATCACTATTTAGGAAAGGAATAGGTCATGTTCTTCCTTGTAGTTCAAGGCATATATGAAGTACAGTTGTATGAAATGGCAGTTCTCAGTTAAAGAAGTTCACGTGTTTCATTTTCTACCCCACTTCGCTTTTCACTGAAATCTTTATAAACCTTCAGTGTACTTGTAGCTCCAAGAAGTCCTAATTGCCAGAATTTTTACTGTGTAACTCAGTGAAATAAAGATAGGTAAATTTGCAAAGCGCGTGCAATCATTGTGTTTCTAAAGCGATGTTGTCTATATAGGTGGTGACCTGTTTCTGGAAGAAGCATTGTTGCAATTGAGTGCGCGTGTGTGTAACGCCTCTCTCTGTCTGTATTTTTTAGTGCGCTAAAGAGCTACGTTAGGATATACCAAAGCGCCCAAAATGCTACGTGGCTGTATGCGTTTGTGAGTAGTGCCTGAAAGACTATTTATACTAGAAAGTTGTTATTAAAAACAATTAGTGTCGGTTCTATGCTGCTGTTATCTACACGCAAGCTGTCGGCATAAGGAAACCTGAAAAGCAAAATTTACAGAAAATCATGCAGCATGTTTGTCACTGTATACAGTGAAACTGAACGTTTTTTACTCACAACCTTTCTACGTACTTAATCCTGCTGCTTACGTAAATCAAACCCTCATAGCATATGCATTCATATCCAGTCGCAAAATTCTACCTCGTGTCAAACTACACTCTCACGGCAAAGGTAAGAAAGATGTTGGTATACACAAAGAAAAGGCTGGCAAGTACCGACGTTATACATTGAAGAGAAAGAAATATGGCGCAGCCAACGACAAAGGCTGGCAAGAAATAATCGAGCTGCCAACATTTATACAATGTGTGTGATACGTATTGCACAGACGATGTTGACTTAAGCCTTCTTTCCCATTATTGGCGATTGGACGCGGAAGATGTTGGCTGACACAATGTTTGCAAATATTGTGCGTTTATAGGCTTCAATTGTTGAACCAATGCGCATTTAGGTGTAGCAAAACGCCAATAGCCAATGTAGCTGGAACCGGTATTTTTCTCAATGCTTCCAACCTTCGGCTGAAAGTGGTGACCCGGGGCTGTTACGTGCTGTGCTTTTCACGTCGTATTAGCGTGTGATGTCTCCTCGGCAACGTAATGCATCTTCCACATAGGCCAGTGTTTCTCAGCCGCCGACTGTTTGAGTGTTATGCCAGCGACTACGAAAGCTGTTGCATTAAGTGACACAGCAGGAGAATGTATGTTAACAACAGAATACAACGCAAATGAGTGCCTTTATTTCTCATCACGCACGCTAACGTCAAGCGGAAAGTGTTCGCGTCTTCACAGCTTATGGTATGAACTCAGCTTATCGTGCTATCGACACTCAGTTCGTTCAAAACCGACTGACTGCCACAGAAAGCGTTGAGGAACAGAAATGATCGTATCTTCGCTAAAGCAAACCACTTGCGAAGCGCCGCTTGACTAGGCAACGCTGTGCAAGGTAGCCTTCGGCCCAAACTCTTGAATCATACTGACGAGGAGATAAACGATGGCATCGCAAGGTTTATTCAACATTGTCGACGTTAACTATTATTAAAGACGTGTCATGAGGCGTGGACTTGCCTCTATCTACGTCGAACAGTGCTATAACTGCAAAATAACAATAGCAATCAGGAAATTATTATCTATCAAACATACACATCAAAAAGCTTTTGCGTGGGTGCATTTCACTATGAGTTATACCGACTCCAACGTCATAAAAATCAATCGCACTTTTTCGTGCACTGTTCACCGTTGAACTGAACAAATGTGTATTTACGACAAATATGTAAACAAGCATGAAAGCTGCAAGCAGAATTCTCCATAACGTTCTAGAGTTACATCTATGCGGAAATGTTAATACCATCTTGTGCACATTGCACCTTTTCCTTTTGCTGGAGCAGATGAAAGATCTGTAAGATCGTTTGAAGGAATGTTATTTATGTTTTCTCTTCTGATATTTTTTTCAAGGATGGTCACGAACAACTGAAAGCTCTGAACATCACAAAAGGACAAAAGCTCTCAGAAAGAGACTACCACTATTGGAAGCAGAAAGCTCTCGAATACAGCAATAACGCTGATTCTGCGAATGAAAACACCTTGGAGAAGCACTGTGAAAAGTACGTAAAGCGCAATTTGTTTGGTAACTAGCGAAGGGTGTTGTAAAATTCTTTTATGCTTTCGATATGCCATTGGTAAATCAAATAAACACAAATTTAGTAGCGCCACGTGCAATCCGCATTGAGTGCAAACATCGTACACCTATGGACTTCAATTTTTTAACTCGCCTATCTATAATAATGATAAAATGGCCTTCCTCATCCGATATTTGTGTCCTGTGCTATAGACTTGACAAAACATGTGAGAAAGTGTAAACAGTTGGTCTATGAACGGCAAATTGTGTCTGAACAAGCGGGCCTAACCTGCATCTCAATGATTTCATCCTTACGACAAAGAAATAAATTGTATTTATGTGTGAATGACTATGAAACATTTGCAAACTTACTTTAGCAGAATGTTTTTTGTTGTAGTTAAAGATAACACTCGGCCTGCAAGTGCATCTCTAGCATTCCGTTTGGTGTGCACCGAAATTATCGGCCTTGAAATCATGGATTCTGCTCTGGTTCTAAATTGTTTATTTAGTGTATAGCGCTTGCTACTAGCGATTATTTCATTCAAAGGTCGAATAAAGTATGACATTATTCAGTCGAATATTTAAAAAATTATATTCAACGGTGTTTTTCCGAGACTGTGGTTTTGCCGCACAGAGTCAATGCTAGGGCAATAATATCCTCGTGGTGCAAATAGCTACCAAATTTTAGCTTTTTGGGTAATTACTGTTTATTGATAGCAATATATACGCATCTTCAGAACGAAGAATAAATATACAAATTATTAGGAATGCACCGCATAAGCTTGGAGAATATCGTGTCATGCTACGAGGCTTTAGGACTTGGGATCGAGGCCAGCTTAGCCCCACCATATTTATATATAGACTAAATGCAACAATGGTCGTGTTTTGTCAGCATTAGTACCACCAACCAGTCAAAATATTTCGCGTTGCTTCATTGTGGCGTCCCACAATATGATATCGGTGTTCTGCTATTTATTTAAAGTATATATGGTGCAATTTTCATCCACAGGAACTTTCAGTGATTGAATTCTCTATGTGCTACATTTAACTCTTAAACGCCCCTATGAACCATATTTTCCTCCCTAATTTAAAGCGTCGATCTCAAGACGCCTCATTCAGTTCTCTTGAGACATGCTGCTGATTGCATCCGCTCTATGCACAGCTGGTATAGAAGTCTAGCTACGGTTCCAGCCACAGTTAGCCGTACCGTGCGCGTATCAACGGCTCTTTTCTGTAGCTCGAGACATCGCAGTTACGACATACTCGGGCAATTAGGGTTGCGGGTCGGATATAGAAACAAATTTGTTGCTACGGTAGCAATAAAGCAAACATGTCACTTACAAGAATGGTTTGCTTTATGAAGTGAACAAAGGGTAAGACTTACTCCTTTAGTCGATGGCTGTGGTTCGCAGCGTTTCGGAGGTGCAGCGTTGAAGCAGCTGGATGATACAAGAAAGAGCGTCTACCAGTCAGCCCGTCAATGTGTCTCACTTACAGTTGTCCTCTCTCCAGCGAGAGTTGCCTTTCCCGCCGAGGAATAGTCAGTCGTTCCGCAAGCCTGGAAGGGGAGGATAACCCACACTAGCTGCGAGATGAGCGGACCTCCGAAAGAGGCTGCAGTGTTTCTATCCGGGCTACTCAACCGTCGTTACGTCATAGAAAATCAAGCATAGACACGCGCACTCTTCAACACTACATCTGGGGTAATGCTTGAAAATGAAAACAAAGAAATTAAGTGACGCTGAGCCAACCACCAACCCAGCGCCAAAATTTCTAATGGTGGGACGATCTCTGCGCTAGACCTCGTTGCATGCATTCACACAATTAATCCCCGGGTGAATGTATTTGCAACAAGAAACAGGTGGGTACTTTTCGAATGTCTGAGTACACGGCTATCATCTGACTAAGGTTTTTAGCTCATCATAACGACTAACTGAAATTATTGACATTAAAATTGTAGACATGCAGTGAGAATACAGTGTCCCACAGGCCTTCCACAACATCCGCCATGGTGGTTATGGAGCTCGGCTGCTGACCTGAAGGTCACGGGATAGAATCCAGGCTGCAGCACTCGCATTTTACACGAAAGCTAAAATGCTTGAGGTCCGTGTACTTGAGTTTAGGTGCACACTAAAAACACCAGACGGTCGAAAAGCCCTCAACTATAGCGTTTATCATAATGATATCTATGTTTGACACGCAAAACCCTAGATATGCGATGTGGCTGGTTGGTAGATCATCTTCACAAAGTTCTCTGTCTGTAGCGCTCTGTGTGTCTATATCTGTCCGCATTTTTTCCTGTCCTTTACGTGCGCTACAACGAAACTTACTAAATTGATTTGATTAAATGATATGTGGGGTTTACTGTCGCAAAATTACCATATGTATATGAGGGACGCCGTAGTGGAGGCCTCCGGAACATTCGACCACCTGGGGTTATTTGCCGTGCACCCAGTTTGGAGCTCACGGGCCTACAGGAACTTACTGAAATCAAACCCTGAGTAGTATTGCTAGGCCTTTTACGGTGATTATACCCAAGCCGCATTTTTCTATTTTTTTTTCTGGATAAGAACTAGTTTAACCAGTGAAGAGTCTCTATAAGTGCAGTTTTATTTACTTGATGATGTCAACAATACTTGTGAAAGCGAAGTTACTTACGTGGACGAATCATTGTATATACTTAACCGCTCTCATGGTGATGCAACCGACGAGGCTTCATCCTTTCGGACATGTTCTGAACAGATACAGTGGGTGATAAAGGTAGCAACGCATGCACCCCTATGTCTTCCAAGGTGTTAGGAAAAAGATGTTGCGTACCAAGTGAAGTGCGTCTGGCGCCGCAACTTTCTAGTGGTACAGCAAACTTGAAACACTGCCTGTGTTCATTCAGTCAGCAAAATAAATAGGAGTTGAAGAATGTTTGCTCTATGTGCAATATTCAGCGTTGCGTCGCGCCCAATTCGGAGAAATTCTACCGGCAGTATAGTTCTACCAAAGCTTTATAGGGGAGTATTCTTCCACCTTCGTTCTCCCACATGAGGAAGAGTTTGACATTGCATTGCGTTAATTGAACAATAAGCATTGTTTTGAAACAATGTTGCATTACTATTTACATTAGATACCTCATGAACGCAAGGGCCAACTCAGGCGATTTCTCAAGGCGAATGGTTCTCAATGAAATTCACTGGGTACGCTTACTTCCACGTTAGCGTCATTATTGCTGCCACTGGTCAAGTAATTAGGGAGGCAATCGGCTGGCTAATTCTAAAGGCCGACGTGTAATCCCCCAAAGTGCACCTCAAAAGCACGGACAATTTAGAGTTGGTCCGATTTGACGCACCAGTGAATGCCGGCTGTGGTCCAAAGAACGAGTCAGGGCAGATAGATGATAACAAAATATTCTATATTCCCAAATATGATAGAACGAAAAACACCGAAACATGCGCACTCGGCAATAATCTAATACAATCTGTGACTAATCTCATGATACCCAAACGAACGTGCTATGTAACACAATAGGATAAACTCAAAACAGCGGGCACAAAGAACACGTACTATAATGCAAACTCAAACATCAATGAACCAAGACACAAAAGACGAAATTGTTCGTCAAACAAATTCAGTCTGAAGTTCTTGAAACAAAGCTTCAAGGAAACACTTACTCTAAGTCCAGTGCTGGTTGTCCCCCGCTGAGGTTTGTCTTCTAGGAAACTCTCGCGATCCCAAATGCCCGCATTTTAATAACAAAACCTGGTTGGCTTGTGGTTGTAAGGAAGAGGGGAAAAAGGCACCTAATTTCTGGCTGCCTCAAAGGCGACACGGCGCAGTGCCTAATAGGGGTGGGGGAAGGAGGGATAAAATAATAGAAGGAATAGATGAAGAATTAGAGAGGCAAGCGACGGAAAATATAAGGAGATAGGAAAGTGGGGATCCGGTCGAAGCAGTCCAAGGGCGGGGCGCCACAATGCGAGAGCTGCACGGCGTCAGGAGACCGCGGAGGGCGAACCAGTCGGCGGGAGCTACGCTGGCGTCGGAGATCGCGAGGGCACGACCGTCCAGCTTGAAATCCTCCGCGCGAGACAGAAAACCTACTCGCCGTTAACACGTTGGCCACTCACGTGCTTCGACTGCAGAACACGTCTTCACCTCCTGGCGGTAAACACACACTTCTCTTCTGCTTGTAGGACAAGCCTTCGCACGCTGGAGGCAAGGCCCTCTTCCTCTCTTCTGCTCGGTCAGTGTACAACAAGCACTTCGCCTGACAGCGGCAAACTCTCTTCATCTCCTCCTAAGTCACTGAAGGCAAAAGAACTTCGCGTGACGGTGGCAACGCTCTTTATTTCCTGATCACCATCATCCACTTCTCACTTATATACGTTCGCCCTGAGTTCTAGAAGATTCCTCAGCGCGCTGCCCAGCCAAAGCTGGGGAAGGAGTGAGACTTTTCTCAAACTATGTGTGACACGTGACGCATCCAGGGAGTGACTCACGTCCTCTTTCTCGAAGCCTCCAGAATTCGCTCGGTGATCGATGCGAGAAGGTTGGTCAGCGTTGTGCGGCACTTTCAAGGGGGAGAGGTGGTGCGCCCGAGAAGTCCTTTGATATTTCTTTGTTTTTTTCTTCTGGCGGGCTGCTGTATCGTCCGACTGGCACCTCGATTTCAAGTATCAGTTCAAAGGCGCGTGCTTTTTTTGAGCGCCCGTTTCCGGCAAATGCCGAATTGCAAGCGTGAGTGTTTCGCAGATTCTTTTCAAATAATTTTATAGCGTGCGTCGAAACGCTCACCTCGCTTACCAGAAGTAATCGAAACATTGTGCGTGTGACGTGGATTTTTGCCTGGCGGGCGGCAGTAATGAACCTGGTGTTCGACTGTAGCGTCAACTTTTCTGCTATGAATTGTATCAGTTGGGCCTGCGCTTCGCGGGATTTCTTTTTCCGTGTTGTTAGGCATTTGATGGAACACGTGGTGTTTCGTTGTGAGCCTCACACGATTCGCCATATAATCATCATTACAGCGTAAGCGATTTAGCCGATCGCGGTGGACAGCCTGGACAGTTAGTGCCATCTGGTGAGCATCATGTGCAATCAGGCAGGTTTGTTAATATAATACGTCACACTTAGAAACGCACTTGGTTCAGTTTCGTTTTTGGTAATTAAAATTACGTTCAAACTTGTGGAGCATTTTAGCTATCGGTCACGTCACAAGAGTGAGCACCGTTATCCTGACATGGTAAAAAATTCGCCGGAGTTGGCCTTCAAGGGTTGAGCACTGCTAGGCACTGAATGACCTACATGTACTCAGCTCAAGTTCAAGGTCCTAAAGCAAAACAAATGGGACTTTACACCAGTTTGCTCAATACACTAGTCACCAGTTCATTGCTTACTTTACAGATAGTGACCTTCAAAAAGGAGGGCTTCGCAATGCGATGAAAACATTTTTTTTAGAAATGCCGCGCGGTAAATTGCTGGAATGAATTCCGCTCTCTCGGCTATTTAATAAGAGGTGTATTTAGGAAGAGGGCGAAATCGACTGAATATTTATATTTCACTTTTCTTGGCATGATATTCGAGCATTGATGACAACTGTTTCCGCGTTCATGGCGAGTTTTCGCGCTTACAGCATTGGGCGCGAGGCCCACCACTAGAGGATCGAGTGCTACAATTGCGATGACTTGCAGTGTTGGATCACGTGATCTCGCCTCACTCTGGCGAAGGAAATCTGTCGGTTGGATGCGTTGTTTTTCACGGCAACTACGAGGTGTTTTCATTTTTGAACAATGTTGCTTTGCTCTCACTTCATCTGTGCGGACTTATACAGGCTACACAATCCGGAAATTTGCAGTAAAAGTTATCGGCGGTGCGTCACAGCACGCTACGTACGCGATGCCACGGGCCCTGGCAGTGCCACTGTCACGTTTTTCTTTCTATGTTGTTGTGGTTGTTAATTCAAGCCCATGGAGTTAAAATGAGCACCAAATATGATTGTTCACATTGAAGGAGAACGTCTCAGTTACCGTACGGGAGCCTCGCTCCCAAGAAAAATATGAATGTGTGAACGGCCTGATTATGTATATTTCAAATTACCTACGTACATGTGGGGAAAATTGCCGTGATTACATGTAAGAATGTGCGTCATCGTCTGAATTGTCGAAGATTCAAGGTAAAGCCCGGAATTCCAGTTCTTTAACTTATTTTTGTTAATTTAATCTATTATGGTCTATTTCGTCGCCAGTTGCTTCTGCGTGGTTGGCCAGAGCGTTCGACAAAACCTTCTTTTTTACATGATACATGTACCGCTCCAGTCTGCTAAACCTACTTCTCTCGCCAAGGTAACTTTACCACAGTCTGCGTCATCCACCCCTTCTTCTCTCCGGGTGTCTGTCCCCATGTGTGTACCCGACCACACGGGTTTCCATCCGCCAGTGCTGTAGCTAAAAGGTAGCACCCCTACCCCCCCCCCCCCCCCCCGCCGAAATTTTCGCATGGTATATAGCGCACGAAATAACAGTCAACCACTAATACCTGACCCCCCCCCCCCCAATTCTAGCAAGGTGGTGGCTATCCGGAAAAAGTTTGGTGCTACGCCCCTGCCATCCGCGATTTCAGCTCACATGGTTCCTTGCTTATGCGTCTGTAGAATGGGCCCACAGCCGCTGTCACTTCTCAACGTTTTGATCTTCAGGCGGAAACGCGGCCAGCCTCGAAAACTGATTCATTTTCCACTATCTACCGTGAGATGTCACACATATTATGAATGAAGCTGTAAAAAAATGGAGACGCTAGTATTTTTATTGAAACAATAAATTGCCCCGGAGATCACGGCATGCAAGACGTACTTCGCAGCATGCCCATTCAAGGGCGCAAAATCATACGGCTGGTGCGCAGTTCGTTTGCTATGGTAATCTAGCCCGCTCGGGATTGCATTATTTATCGCGATTTACCTCTTTGTAGAGATGTGGAACTGAACCAATCATTCATATTTTTAACCCGGCTCGATGGCGATTGAATGAGCACCATGGAACAACGTTACAAAACTTTTGCAATAATTATTAGGATTGGGCCGAGGAGAAAATTTTTTTCTGAAATTTTACCTTTTACAACTACTAATGAGGCACGCACGTGCGTGTGACTCTCACGTTTGCCCGCAATCGGTAACAGAAAGGTTGCGACTGTAAGAATGCTGTGTCGCTTCCCACAAAGCGGACAATGCAATTGCGCTGTGCTTCGTAGGACTATGTGTGCTAAACAAAAATGCAAATTCGTGTATGCTTGCCGTGTCAACCACTACCCGTCTTTAGATGCAAACCTACAATGAATGTAGTAGCGCGGGCGCGCGTATTTCTTTTTTTTTTCAGCAAAAATAAGTCGCTTTGCCGCGAACTCGCGTCAATACCTATTTGGTGCTTCAATTCGACACAGAATGAATTGTTACTTTTTACAAAAGCAGCGCGCTTGTCCCTCGTGGATATGTGTGGCCATAGCAGACGACGCCGGCAGTCAGGCATTATGAGAAGCATAAAACTCTTCCGGATCAGTTTTTTTAGTGCTACGTAGAGTCAGCGAAGAAGCTGCAGCAGAATTTTTAGAATTTCGTTGAGTGAAATACAATATGAATAAAAAAAGGAGACGTGGAAGCAGCTGCGGGTGAGAGGGCTGGCGGAGCAATTAAACCACGTACGTCACAGGGATGCGTCCACATGGTGGCGCCACAGCATGTCCTCACGCCCAATAGCACTTATAATTGGCGTCGAATGCACCTGACCCCATGATTGCACTGCGGGAACTTGAATTTTCCGTTTTTTTTTGCAAACACTTGTTTTGTCAGCAAAAAAACATTATTCTGTAAGCATTGAAGAAGTCAAGTGTTGACTCTTGTTACTTTTTTACTCAATACTACGGGCACTTTTTGAAGCAAAATGAATATGTCACCACCAGCATTGTACTATTTTCGAAAAGTTTTCTTCAGCGAAAGATTCCCTACAATGAGGCTGTAAGGAAAGGACACGAAAGTGCTGTGTTTAGATACGCTTTGTGGCTAAAAGGACTTAAAAGCGCCAACGAACGTCAAACCGAAACTGAAGAAGACGAGCGGAGGGCAGGAGGCCACGAAGGCAGACGAAGCAGTGCGCCGCTCGAGAGGACGAGTTCCTGGGAGCGTTCCGGAGCCGGACGTGGGACCCGTACGTGTCGGCCAGGTCGAGCTCCGGCGTGTTCGTTCGGGGTCGAGTCCGCCGGCCTCTACAAGGTGCAAGGACGGGGCCTGCTGAACGGCTCCTGCCTGGGTGCAGTGACCGGGAGCAGGTTCGTGGGCGAGGCCTACCGGGCGTGGTCCTCGTGAGCCGGGGCCTGACCCTGAACCTCAGGAGTTGCGACCCTGACTGCTGGCCGCGACGTCTGACTAAACGGCGCTGCACACAGTAGCGCATCCGTGTGCCGTCAGCCGTTCCAGCTGCTCCAGCCGTGCCACCTTTGCCCTCGCGCACGTCGACGATCGCATCATGTCGGGACGACGGGGACCCAAACTGTGAGGCAGCGTTTTTCCTCTTGCGAACTGAGAACTCTACGCGCTGGACTGGAGTAAGCGTAGCCGCGAGCTCTCCGCATGCTAGAGGCCTGACTCTCGTACATGTTGCGTGACGCTTGGCGTGTAGGGTTGGACATATAGTTTTATTTTCACCTGCCACTTCGTTCTCTAGTGTACAATATAACGCTTCTTTTGTTCGCATTCATTGTTGATGTTAATCCTTTTTCGTCCGCTATCAACAAACACAGTGACGAACGTCCTTAACCATCACAATTTCTGGCGTCCGCGACAGGACTAAGCTCTCGCCTCACATCTGAGAGCCTCACGTTGTTTGTGTGTGGCGGACGAGGATGGACGACAAGAGAAAGCTAGTTGAGCTAGGGAAGGAGATGGGGCTGAGTGGTGAGGCTTTGCTGGCATGGGTGAGCACGGAGGAAAAAGAAATGAGGGACCAGAGAGCGAAAGATCGAGAGGAGGCACGGCTAGCAGCACAGGTGGAGCATGAGCGTGAAATAGCTCGCATGGAGGCTGAAAGGCTCCTGCTCGAGGAGCGACGTCGTGTCGCAGAAGCGCAGCGGCCGAGCACGAGTTCTGCGGACGATAGTATGGGTGGTGGTCAGAGTTTTCGCAACCCACACAAAATGATTCCACCCTACAATGAGAGTAGGGACGAACTGGATGCGTACATCCAGAGATTTGAGAGGGTTGCCATGAGCCAAGGCTGGCCAACCGACAAGTGGGCCCTGTCACTGAGCTTGTGTCTAACGGGAGAAACCTTGACCGTGGTAGGACGGATGTCTGCAGAAGACTCTACGGACTACGCAAAGCTCAAGCAGACGCTCCTCCAGCGGTTCCGTTATACAGAGGAAGGATACCGCACGAAGTTTAGGGATGCCCGGCCCGAGAATACTGAGACAGGTCGACAGTTCGCGGGACGTCTCTGTGGATACTTCGACCAGTGGCAGGAGCTGGCGAAGACTCCCAAAACATATGATGCACTGCGAGACAAGATTGTGTCCGAGCAATTCCTCAGGCGGTGCGACGAGAAGTTGGCTGTCTTCCTGAAGGAGCGAGGATGTCATAGCCTGGACACGTTGGCAAAAACGGCTGATGAATATTTGGAAGCTCAGGAAATTGTGAATCTCGCTAGAGGAAAAGACGAAAAAGGGAAACCGATGGCTACAGCTAAAGTTGACACTGTCAGCGAAAGCAAAGGAAAACCGCTGTGTTTTCTGTGCAACAAGCTGGGTCATCGAGCTTCCGATTGCTGGAAAAAGTCTCGAGCGCCCAAGTCGACGTCGTGCTGGATCTGTAAGAAGTCGGGGTACAGATCCGATAGTTGTCCCTCAAACTCGGGAAAACGTAGAGAGGCATCATGTTCCGTCTTGGGATACCAGAAAGCGCAGCATAAGAAATCAATGGAAGATGCGCCTGACAATCAGGATGAGAAACATTGTCATGACATGTGTGATGGGACCCAAAGCAACGCAACTTTCGACAACGGGTCAAAACAAATGCCAACTGTAAAGGGCTATCTCGAAGGGAAGCGGGTTACCGTATTGCGGAATACCGGTTGCAATACAGTAGTGGTGAAACGATCGCTAGTTCCTGACTGCAACTTGACTGGCAACACCCGTACTATTCGCTTATTGGACCGATCTGCAAAAGTCTTACCAGAAGCAGAGGTGTGCATAGATTCTCCGTTTTTCAGAGGTCAGGTGCTTGCTGTTCGTATGGAGAATCCATTGTATGAAGTCGTGCTTGGCAACATTGCGGGTGTACTGTCAGCTGCCCAACCAGCTCCAAAGCAGCCAGCAGGACGCCCAAAACTAGCACAGATTCACCGTGATCCAGTATGCACTGAAGAAGAACCTGAAGATGCAACCTCATCAGATAGAAGACGAGAAGATGGCATGTCGGCGGCTGAAGGAAAAGAAAGGAAAAAGCCCAGTGAACTGATTGTTTCTCGGATCCAACCCCTGGTTATCAGCCGGGAAGCGCTAAAGAATTTACAGCACGCAGATGCCACGCTGGAAACCTGCTTCGCCGCATTGGGAAAGATCATATCTAAGAAGCAAGCAGTCACTGAGTTTGTGCTGGTACGCGACATTCTTTTCCGGCGCCACCGCACGGCAGAAAGGCGAGACTTGGAGCAACTTGTAGTACCCAAGGATCTTCGGAACACCGTAATGAAGATGGCTCATGAAGGCCTTCTGTCTGGTCACCAAGGGCAAAGAAGGACAACAGACCATGTCCTTACAGAGTTTTATTGCCCGGGTGTACGGGCTGATGTGATACGGTTCGTGAAGTCGTGCGACGTATGTCAGAGGACCGTGCCTAAACACCTCGTCGGACGAGTTCCATTGGAAAATATGCCTATCATAGACACACCTTTTAAGCGGGTCGCCATCGATATTATTGGCCCGCTGTCACCAACGTCATCCAAGGGCAACAAGTATGTCTTAACGATGGTAGACTTCGCTACGCGTTACCCGGATGCGGTGGCACTACCGAGCATCGAGACAGAGCGCATAGCGGAAGCACTAGTAGAGATGTTCTCCCGCGTTGGAGTGCCCCGTGAGATAGTGAGCGACCGTGGAAAGTCGTTCACTTCGAGTCTCATGCAGGAACTCGGTCGGCTACTTTCATTTCGTCAGCTACCCACAATTCCTTATCACCCCATGGCCAACGGACTTGTGGAGAGATTTATTGGCACTCTCAAACAAATGGTTCGCCGCATGTGTCAAGAACGGCCGCAACATTGGGACAGATACTTGGCTCCCCTGCTCTTTGCATACCGTGAAGTTCCCCAGACGAGCCTTGGATTCGCGCCGTTCGATCTCCTCTACGGCAGATTTGTACGCGGGCCAATGTCGATCCTTAAGGAACTGTGGACAGGGGCCAACATCGATCCTTAAACGAAAACAACATACGAGTATGTTATAGATCTCCGGGAGCGACTGCAAGACACCTGCAAGGTAGCGCACACCTATCACCCGGCGACAAAGTATTGCTGTTGCTACCATCAGATAAGAATAAAATGATCTTGACATGGAAGGGACCCTTCACAGTGCTTGAAAAACGCAGTGACTATGACTACGAGATAGATCTCGGAACTCGGAGAAGTCTTTTTCACATCAACCTTCTCAAGAAATACCACGAAAGGGAGCCTATTGCTTACTGAGTATGACTCTGTGGTTGAGTACATTAAGGGCTCCGACAACATAGGTGCCGACTACCTCAGCCGCATTTGACTTCTCCGCTGGTTAGCGTTTAGTGGTGGCACAATTTCTTTTCATGTTAATTCACCCTTTCCCTAACGGAATGAACTTCTGTAAATATTGTTTTTTTTTGCGATGTTTTCGTTTTTGGGTACTCCACCTCGCGCGCTTGTGAAAAGTTGTTTTCCCCCTAAACCACTTTCTTGAGCAGGGAGATATTTGTAAGGAAAGGACACAAAAGTGCTGTGTTTAGATACGATTTGTGGCTAAAAGGACTTAAAAGCGCCGACGAACGTCAAACCGAAACTGAAGAAGACAAGCGGAGGGCAGGAGGCCACGAAGGCAGACGAAGCAGTGCGCCGCTCGAGAGGACGAGTTCCTGGGAGCGTTCCTGAGCCGGACGTGGGACCCGTACGTGTCGGCCAGGTCGAGCTCCGGCGTGTTCGTTCGGGGTCGAGTCCGCCGGCCTCTACAAGATGCAAAGACGGGGCCTGCTGAACGGCTCCTGTCTGGGTGCAGTGACCGGGAGCAGGTTCGTGGGCGAGGCCTACCGGGCGTGGTCCTCGTGAGCCGGGGCCTGACCCTGAACCTCAGGAGTTGCGACCCTGACTGCTGGCCGCGACGTCTGACTAAACGGCGCTGCACACGGTAGCGCATCCGTGTGCCGTCAGCCGTTCCAGCCGCTCCAGCCGTGCTACCTTTGCCCTCGCGCACGTCGACGATCGCATCATGTCGGGACGACGGGGACCCAAACTGTGTGGCAGCGTTTTTCCTCTTGCGAACTGAGAACTCTACTTGCTGGACTCGGAGTAAGCGCAGCCGCGAGCTCTCTGCATGCTAGAGGTCTGACTCTCGTACATGTTGCGTGACGCTTGGCGTGTAGGGTTGGACATATAGTTTTATTTTCACCTGCCACTTCGTTCTCTAGTGTACAATATAACGCTTCTTTTGTTCGCATGCATTGTTGATGTTAATCCTTTTTCGTCCGCTATCAACAAATACAGTGACGAACGTCCTTAACCATCACAGAGGCCTTCGAACATCTAGCGTTTCAACTAAAGAATGGTTATCCCTGCAAATATTCTCTAGGTCGAAAGTGTAACGGGCGCACATATCATAACCATAACAACAGCCGATTCTCTATTGACGTGCAAAAACTGTTTCACAAATGTTGCTTAAAAAACTATTAAAACAACTTTTTCATAGGTATTTTCAAAACTGCTTGGTATTTCTTCTTATGTCCCAAATATCTAGTAATCAAGAGTCTGACGGAATCTTGTCTGACCGAAGAAAAACCGGGTGCTTCATAACAAAAACCTCAACCACAAATATTTAAATATACGTTTACGAGGAAAGGTGCAATGGTACCTTCCATGGCTTCAGTAAACTCTCACATGTGGTTTGCGTGGCTGCGACGTCCAGGTCGCTCAGGTTTCGCCACGGATGCTCATAGGCCGTCTCCCAGATCTGAAGTATCAGTTAGACAGACACGACTTTGTCGGTTCAGTGCATGACATAATTTCAAAGACTACGAGCATCTAATCGCAAAAAAAGGTTCCTGGAACATTTTCATGGCGTCAAGAACAAGAAAGTGGCTTCTTATGCCCTCGCAGATCGTGTAGCGTGTACTGGGCAGGACATCAACTGAGATAACAACCGCATTACTGCCACGGAAAGTTCTTTCAGTGATTTCTTATGGATCGTCGCCAATAAGACTAATAAAATAACACTAAACAGAAATATCAGATGCCTCCCCCGCCCTTTTCCTCTATGTATACCCGACGCCCAAAATACGTGATAACACGTGCATTAAAAGAGCACAGTATGCCGTTCGTTGTCACTGTGAACAAGGCTCTCATGCAAAGAGCCGACACGTCGTTTTTAATTTTTGTGCATTTTACATTGATCATCGTTTTCCTTACATTGCATGAAAACATCTAGTAAGCAACTTGCAAAATCTCGTCGAACTTGCTTTAATAACAACGGAGGCACAAATAGCAGTAGTTGTACGCTTGTTTTGATCCCCTTTCAACGTTCCCACAATTTCACGTACAAGGGTGTTCTCGCATTTCACCCTCGTCGAGGAGTCGCTGCGGGGGCTGGGAGTCGAAACTGCCTTGTCGTGTTTAGTAGCGCAACAATGCAGCCGATAAGCAAGCAAGAAGGGTAGGCACTCAAGCATATTGCATAAAGACTGGTAATGAGCATCCTATTCATAGGCGTCCATATCGGGTGTTGGCAGCCGAGCGTCACAATATCCAAAGTAAGGTCGAGAAAACTCTCGCCAGGGACATCTTTGAGCCATCCTGCAATCCTTGGGCTTCTACTCTAGTGCTAGTCCACAAGAAAGATGGTGCATGGCATTTCTGGGTGGATTATGTACACCTAAACAAAATTACCAAGAAAGACGTGTACCCTCAGCCACGAATAGATGGCGCACTTGATTGTCTCTATGGTTCTCACTATTTTTTCTCCATAGACCTTCGTTCTGGCTACTGACAGATAGAGGTAGATAAAAGGGACCATGAAAAGACAGCATTCATAACTCCTGATGGCCTATATCTATTCTAGGTCATGTCCTACGGCCTTTGTAACGCTCCAGCCACTTTCGAACAAATGATGGACTACCTGCTCAGAGTATTCAAATGGTCCACCTGTTTGTGCTACTTCGACGACGTCATCATCTTTTCACCTACATTCGAGACTCATATACAGTGCCTATGAGCCATCTTAGGCACCCTCCGTCACGCTGGCCTGCAGCTCCACTCGTCGCAATGTCTCTTTAGACGCCATCAAATCACAGTACTTCGCCATTTAGTAGACGCCAACGGTGTACAACCAGACCTGGCAAAAATCAGTGCTGTCAAAAACTTTCCTGTACCACGATCTGCGAAGGATGTACACAGCTTTATAGAACTATGTTTCTACTTCCGACGCTTCGTGAAAAATTTTGCGCACATAGCGAGGCCACTTACGCGGCTCCTCAAGAAACACGTCCCGTTCTCATAGGGCTCCGAAGAGGCTTCTGCGTTCTCGACCCTCATCGCTCTTCTCACTACTCCTCCGATTCTGGCACACTTCAACCCTACTGCCCCTACGGTAATTCGTACAGATGCCCGTGGACATGGCAATGGTGCAGTGCTGGCTCAGACACAACATGGCCATGATTGCGTTATTGCATACCCCAGCCACCTCTTATCCGCACCTGAACGTAACTATTCGATCACAGAGCATGAGTGTTTGACTCTTGTATGGGCGGTGGCGAAATTCCGAACTTATCTATTCGGACGCCCGTTTTCGGTTGTTACCGACCACCACGCGCTCTGCTGGCTCAAATCTCTGAAAGATCCATCAGGCCGCCTTGGTCGCTGGGCTTTGTGCCTGCAAGAGTTTTCATATTCGGTGGTCTACAAATGTAGCCGTCTACACCATGAAGTCGATTGCCTCTCCTGGTACCCTGTCGACGATTCTGTGGACAATGGCGAGCCCACGGAGAACTTTATTTTGTCATTGTCTGATTTCATTAACATTGAGGAAGAACAGAAGCGCCATCTAGTGCTGCTTGACATCGTCAGCTGCATGGAATCTTGTCCAATGACGCTTCCGTCCGCTACTTTTTTATTCAAAAGGGTGAGCTATACCGCCGACCAGACGGGCCTGACACTGCTCATTGTTGTGCCTAAGCATTTGCGCCACTGTGTTCTCACCGAACTTCACGACGCTTCCACGGCAAGACACTTTGGCGTATCCCGCACGTACGAGCGCGTCCGGCGCCGTTTCTTCTGGCCAGGCCTTGCTCGCTCGGTACGCCGATACGTCACACGTGTGACCTACGCCATCGTCGTGAAACACCGTCGCTTCTACCCGCTGGCCATCTTCAACCAATCTGCATACCCGCGGAATTATTTTACCGTGTTAGGTTAGACCTGCTTGGTCCTTTTCCCACATCAACATTGAGAAACAAATGGATAGCCGTGATTACAGACTACGCTACACGCTACGCTACTACGCGAGCTCTACCGACCAGCTGTGCAACCGACGTCACTGACTTCTTGTTACGGGACGTTATATTGATTCACGGTGCTCCGAAACAACTCATCAGAGACCATGGGCGTGCATTTCTATCCCAAGTCTTCGCCCACATTCTGCGTTCTTGTTCCACACAACACACACTGACAACCGCTTACCACCCTCAAACAAACGGCCTCACCGAATGATTAAACCATACTCTAACAAATATGCTCACTTTTACGTGTCACCCGACCACCGAGACTGGGACCTTGCCTTACCCTACGCAACTTTCGCGTATGATTCATCCCGTCTCGACACAGCGGGCTTTTCGCCGTTCTACTTATTGTACGGAAGAGAGCCGAATTTACCACTGCACAAAGTCATCTCAGCTAACACCTCGTCCACTAGTGAGTACGCCCGCGACGCGATTGTGCGAGCCGATCATGCCCGTCAGCTCACTCTCACTCGGCGGATGGCGTCACAAACCAACCAATGCCATCCGTACGATGCGGAACATAGAGATATATATTTTGATCCCGGTTCCCTCGTTTTACTCTGCATCAGCTGGGCCTATCAAAAGACTTTTGTCTATTTATGCGGGACCATATCGTATATTGCGTCAAGTAACACCTACGTAACATCAAGTAACATCAAGTAACATCAAGTAACACCTACGAGATCAGCCCCATCTATCCATCATTATGTGCTGTGCGGTCCAGTGATATTGTACACGTATCACAGGCCAAGCCCTACAAGAATGCGTCACATAAAGACCTTTAAAGCACCGGGATGGTGCCTCCGCCGCCGGGGGTCATGCTACATGCCAGTGCATGGAGACGAATAAAGAAAGCATATAAACTGGCGTGAGCTAATCTCTGTGGCTGGCGCTGCTTGCTTAACTGGCTGAAAATACATCTGCGAATACCCCTCCGAGTCGGTCTGCTTCTCGTAAAAATATATTTACCTTACATGAACGCATTGTTGTGCTTAAAACACAAAAGATGAATAAGGCATAAAGGAACATTACGTGTAAGCTTTATGTGATTCTGACATCTGAACCAGTTTGCTAGGCAAAATTTTGTTTATGGCTAATCGGTGCATATTCGCAATAAAATAGCGCCAGCTATAATGACAGGTTAAACAAGAAGGAAATAATTGTGCGTTTAAGGGCGGAGGCTCAAGGACACCATAATAATGAGATCTAGTAGACAATCAAGCAAGGAAAGCAAAAGATGTTGGTTGAAGTAATTGTAACTTAAATCTGACAAAAAAAGAAGTGGACGAAAAGATAACTTGCCGCGGACAGGGACCGCACCTTTTAACCTTTGAATAACGTGTCCGATGCTTTACAACTATGCTATCTCGGCGGCTATGCCCCGCCCATTTTAGGAGGCATATAAGTGAATCAAACGTAACAGCCTTAGTCAGCGCTCCCTAGCCATGGCGGCAAGTGTGTAACGCTTTTTATCAGCCTCTTTCGTATCACGTTGCTCGTGAACGTATTACAAGCTGGCAGCTGACCAATACTCTCTTGTATAAAACCTTAAAGTACCAGGCCCCCAGAATGAGAGCCTCTCTATCAATCATGGGAACAATTATACAATTAGGGATAGTTTAATTTTATACACAGTATGAATGAGGTTTTACCATGCTCTCACAGGGTCATGACGTGTACGAAGGAAGCAGACTGTAATTACGACATGGAACTGTTTACTCAGCCGAACTTCTGTCAGAGGACGAAAACTCTCTATACATCCCATGTATTCTTTCTCGGCGGCAGCGCTGCTTTTACCACTGGTGGTTGCCGGGCAGCCTACTAGAAATAAATTACGACAGGAAAATGTTTTTTTCTGGCATCATTGGTGACGTCCCAAAACAGAGGGCAAGGACGAAAAATCGAGAGAACGATGACACGGAAGCCCTTCTTTCTCACTTCGCATGCAAGCGGAGTGTGCTCGTGACTTCTATCAGGTCCACTGACCGTTTCGGCAATGCGGCCATTTGTAAAGTGAAGGTATTCTTTTTTTCAATTTCGTTCATGGTTTCTGAAAACGTGAAAGTTAAGCTGACTGACTTTATCAGTAACACCTATCTCGATTGGCATAAATAAAATGAACTTTTTTATTGGTCGTTTGTAAAAAAAACAGAAATACATGTAGTGTGAAACTGTCAATTCTCATGACTGTCACCATCATTGAAGTCTTTAGGTGTTTGTGAAGTGGATGAAAATATTTCGACGCATACGAAGCAAGGATGTGTGGTCAAGACGGGCTGATTACCTTTCAGCGAAACAGGAAAAAGGGTTCCCAGGACCAGTTCGGGGCTAAGAAAGTGCACGAGCAAGGAAAGGTCATTGTGAACTCGACTTCATTCAAGGATTTCCAGAGAAACAGGGAGGCGACTGGGCCACTTTCGAGGTCACCGCGGATCTGGACAGACCGGAACGAACCAGCATGGTTTTTATAGTTTGGGCTCAAAGTTAAAATCCAAACTGATTGTAGCTTCATTTTGCAAGGAGAAGCGAAGCTTGTTCGACGAGAAGCGAAGTCCCGAAAATTCGCAGTAGAACATTAACTCCTAGCAAACGACGAGAGATCAGTCGACCACTCCTGATTCTCCCTCTCTCCATAGCATCGGCTAAATGTATTGGTATGTCTGACAACAAGCTGTCAGAGCACTACATTGTCCTAACCGAACGCAGTCAGGCAAGTGTGGCAGGTGTACCGGGATCTGATCTCTCAAACCTTGCCTTCCTTGCCAGAAGAGTTCTTGGAAACCAAGATCATCTAGGATCATCGGACGTGCGCAAAATCTTGGTGACGTGGGCAAAACGTTTATGCGGTGCGTTCGTCACCATATTTGGGCATCGTGCAGACTGTGCCCTGTCCACGTGCATTGTGTGGTGTCCTTCCCATCCTTGTGGGGGGAGCACCTGGACCATCGAGCGCCGTGTTGGCTGAAGCAGCGGACAAAGCGACCATGGTTGACAAGTGGTGCTATATGAGTGGATGACCTTTTGTGTATTTTCAGTTCTTGTGTTCAAGTTTCTGTTCTGTTCTGCAGCGAGCTCATACTTACTTGATCATTCCATCACCTCTTTTCGAATTCTCAGTTACTAACCATGTAAATAAATTGTCGTTGTTACGAGTGCACCCTCATCTGACTTGTTGGACGATGGGTCCTACAATGGGAGCCTACTACAAGAATGAGACCCGTGGGTTCCAGAATCGCAACATAATGTATAAAAGCAGCTTGAACTGACATACAGATATAAAGAGCGAGTGTTGAACCCAGAATATTCTAACTAAAGCAAAAATTATCAACAATCGCGAGTAGGACACGTCGTATTCAACTCAATCACGTTCGTTATGACGTCGCACATAGCTTTCATACAGAACTTGAGTACCAAACGAGTTCAGAAGCACGAAGAGGATTGAAGTGATCAGAAGCTTTTCGATAAAGAACGTCGCTGGAAATAGTGTCTCGGCACGTTCACTTCTCTTTGTCAAAAAAACAGCGTTGCCTTGACTAAGGAATGTTCACATGTGAAAATGTTAGCTCCATTGACACTCTGTTTAATACCATTGGATACAAAGCAGCTCTTTGACTAGCCTGTATAACCCTGTCCCTCCGCATTCGGACAGTGCCAGGTAGGCCACGTCTTCCCTCACAGTGCGCGCGCGTGACGTCACTCTCTTCCTAGCCTGTCGCCGCTCGCCACGTGTCATCTCGCTTGCTTCACACTCTTCCTTGCTCGCAACGCTCGAGCCGATTCCCAACGTCAGCATCGTCACAGCAGCAACGCCACCTCTCACTATATGTCGGCGAGAACAAGCCGCGAATAAGCGTGCTTGCGTGCCATCGTCTAGCCTGGTCATAATCCCGCGGCACCAGCAATGTGGACAGCGCACCGCTGCTTCCCGCGTAATCAATCCGACGGGCGGAAGGCTGCCGGGGCATGCTTTTCGCTAGTGTGCGTGTACCATAATAGCTCGGCATATTCACTCATGAGTACACTCACTCACACTCACTCATATTCATTCGGACGAAGATAGTGTGAGTATGAGTAAGTGTTCATGAGTGTGAATAGGAGTGAGTAAGACCATGAGTGAGTACTCCGAGTTAACGGGAGTGAGAACTCACGAGTGTGGGTAGGAGTGAGTATGAACGTGAGTGAGTGCTCATGAGTGTGATTAGGCGTGAGTATAGGTTGATAGACATGTGAGGTTTAACGTCCCAGAACCACCATATGATTATGAGAGACGCCGTGGGGGAGGGCTCTGGAAATTTCGACCACCTGGGGTTGTTTAGCGTGCACCCACATCTGAGCACATTTCCGCCTCTATCGGAAATGCAGCCGCCACAGCCGGGATTTGAAACCTAGCCACTAGACCACCGTGGCGGGGTTAGGCGTGAATATGAACGTGAGTGAGTACAAGTATAAGTGGTGGTGCGTATAAACATGAGTGAGTACTTTTAAGTGTGAGTGGACGTGAGTGAGCTCTCAGATTATGAGTAGTCGTGATTGTACACGTAAGAAAGTCCACATGAGGTTGAACGAGTGGGCGTGCATATGAACGTGGATGACTACACGTGAACGTGAGTAGTCGTGGGCGTGAATGTGAGTGATTACTTATGAGTGTGAGTAGGCGTGAGTTTGAACTTGGGTGAGCACTCATTAAGTATAGTGGGCGTGAGTATTGTCACGGGGTCGGGACTTGGCCGAAGACAAGAAAATTTATGTTGGGATTCAACTGTTTATTTAAGCGAACCGGTGTCCGGTAAACGAAAAGTCTGATAACAGTAGCAGTGTTGCACAGATGGCAGTGAATGAAGCATTGGCCGTCGATTGACTACTGACAAGCGGCGAAGTGCGTCGGCATTTATACTCTTGCCATCGAATGTTTTAGCGTTATCGCTGGCCGTGACGTAGGTTCTAGAATAATCTTCTACCGTTCGCGGAGTGGGCGTGATTTTAACGAAATGATCTACTACAGTCCCGAAGCTTCTCGAAAACTGCAGGCGTCGTTTGCGCTGAGAATTGTGTACTGTATTGGGGCGATAACAAAACTTGAAGAATGGAACGTGGCATTGCGCCCTTTTGAAAAATGCATCGTCCCGATGCTTTAACTAAAGATGAAGGTACGACAATAATGCAAGAAGGCACGATGAATAAATTACGATACAGCAATAATACAAAAACACTGTTTCAGTTTGTTAACGTGCGTGAAACGGCTTGAGGCGTGCGACATGGACGAATTTAGGACGCAATCGGCGTCGATGAGCGTTCGTGATGCCGTCGGGGACAAACTCGTAATCAAGTGGGCCGAGGCGTCGAACCACCCTGTACGATCCGAAGTACCGTGGCAAAAGCTTTTCACTGAGTCCACGTCGCCGTATCGGCGTCCACACCCTAACGCGTTCACTGGGCTGGCATTCCACGAAGCGTCGTCGAAGATTCTAACGGCGGCTGTAGATCGTCTGTTTATTCTTGATACGGAGACGCGCGAGTTGTCGGGCTTGTTCGGTTCATCAGCGCATTGAATGTACTCACTCACATCACTTACATCGGGTAAAATGGCATCGAACGTCCTTGCAGGGCTTCTTCCGTAGACCAATTTGTATGGAGATTTCTCAGTTGTCTCCTGCACCGCCGTGTTGTATACGAAGGTTGCGTATGAAAAAATGGCGTCCCACGTCTTGTGCTTGACATCGACGCACATTGCCAGCATGTCGGCCGGCGATCGTCTTGTTCCGCCGCTCGGTGAGGCCATTGGTCTGAGGGTGGTACGCTGTCGTTCGGTGGTGGTTTGTCTGCCTGTATGCAAAGATTGCTTGAATCAGGTCAGCCGTGAATGCCGTTCCTCAGCCGGTGATGACGACCTCCGGGGCGCCGTGACGTAGGACGATATTTTAAATGAAGAACTTAGCTATCTGTGATGCACTGCCTTTGGGCAGGGCTTTCGTTTCGGCGTAGCAGGTGAGGTAGTCGGTAGCTACCACGATCCACCTGTTTTCGAAAGCCGACGTCGGGAACGGCCCCAGTAGGTCCATAGCAATCAGCTGGAATGTTGGCGAGGTGGTTCTATTGGCTGCAGAAGTCCCGCTACCCTTGTCGGCGGTGCCTTGCGTCGCTGACAGTCTCGGCATGTCCTCGCATAACGAGTGACGTCGATGGTAAGACGGGGCCAGTAGTACCTTTCTTGTATGCTCGCGAGCGTGCGGGAAACACCGAGGTGCCCTGCCGTTGGATCGTCGTGCAGGGCCTGCAGGAGTTTTGGCCGCAGAGCTGAAGGCACCACAAGGAGGTACTGGGCTCGGAGTGGTGAAAAGTTTTTTTTTGAGAAGACCATTTCGCAGGAAGAACGACGCATGTGCGCGCTTGAATACCTTCGGGACGTCGCCAGTCCTCCCTTCGAGGTATTCTATCAGGGCCTTCAGTTCCGGGTCGGCCCGCTGTGGTTCAGCGAAGTAGTCGGCAGTTAATGTTCCCAAGAAGTAGTCGTCATCGGGGTCGTTGGGCGGTGGTTGGTCTCCAGGCGCACGAGGGACTGTCAGCGTCGGAGTGTTTGTTGCCGGACTTTTAAACGACGGTAATGTCATATTCTTGAAGTCTCAGGCTCCATCGTGCTAGGCGACCTGAAGGGTCCTTCAAGGTAGCTAGCAAACACAAGGTGGGGTGGTCACTCACAACTTTGAAGGACCTGCCGTAGAGGTAGGGGCGAAATTTCGACGTAGGCAGATGGTGGTGAGGCACTCCTTTTCTGTTGTGGAATAATTGGCTTCTGCTTTGGATAGCGATCGGCTGGCGTAACTAATAACCCTTTCAAGTCCATCAGCCCTCTGCACAAGAACGACGCCGAGACCTACGCTGCTTGCGTCAGTGTGTATATCTGTCTCGGAGAATTCGTCAAAATGAGCAAATAACGGAGACGTCCGGAGGAGATGTTTAAGCTCCTGGTAAGCGTGTTCCTGCGGCGTTTCCCACTTGAACTCCACGTCGGTCTTGGTAAGGTTAGTGAGTGCATCGGCGATGCGGGCAAAGTTTTTCACAAATTACCTCTACTAGGCGTACAGGCCCAGAAATCAGCGCGCCGCCTTTTTGTCCTTGGGCGGCGGGAAGTCAGCGATGGCGTCTGTTTTTTGTAGATCAGGATGAACACCAGACTTGCTAATCACGTGCCCCAGGAACAAAAGCTCCTCGTATTCATATCTGCACTTCTCTGGTTTCAGTATGAGTCCGGACGTCTTGATGGCTTGAAGTACAGCTTCATTGCACCGAAGATGCTTGTCAAAACTCGACCAAAATACGACGACATAGTCCAAGTACCCAAGGAAAGTCTTCCCCTTCAATCCTGCCAGTACTGTGTCCATAACGCGTTGAAAAGTGTCAGGTGCTGAGCACAGACCGAAGGGCATCCCTTTAAATTCGAAGATGCCGTCTGGTATTAAAAAGGCCATCTTCTCTCGGTCTCTTTCGTCGACTTCGATTTGCCAATAGCCAATCTTGAGGTTCATTGACGAAAAATTCTTGGTGTTATGGAGCTTATCAAGTGCGTCATCTATTTGTGGATGAGGATACACGTCCTTCCTTGTGATTTTGTTCAGGCCGCAGCAATCGACACAGAAACGTAGGGTCCCTTTCTTTTTCTTCCCTAACAAGACAGTGGACACGCGTGGACTCTTGGACGGCTGCCTGATGTCATCTCGCAGCATTTCATCAACTTGTCTCTTCATGGCATCGCGCTCTCGCGTTGACACCCCGTACGGACTCTCACGGAGTGGTCTGGCATTTTCTTCGCTTATGAAGCGATGTTTCGTTATTGGGGTTTGCAGACATTTCGATTACAACGAAAAGCAATCTGCGTAATGCAGGAGCAGGGCCTTGAGCTCTTCTTGCTTATGGTTTTGAAGTTTGGTATTGATGTCGAAAGCTGTAGGTGGGGCTTGGTTCCTCTGAGCAGGTTCCGCAGAATCGGCGAGGGCGAAAGCACAAGTAGCTTTCACAATTTCTTCGATGTACGCGACCACCCTTCCTTTGTTCTTATGTTTGTACTTATTGCTGAAATGTGTGAGCATAATCGTTGCTTTGCCTCCCCGCTGCTTTGCAAGTTCTTTTGTGACGCAAATATTTCGGATGACCAACAGATGCCAACTGCCTTCAACGACGCCTTCCAAGTCAGGTTACTTAAAAGCGCCGACTGAAACAGTGACGCTGGAGCGAGGCGGAATGGTGCCTTGTTCTGCCAGGACATTCCAGGCATGGTTTTCTGACGGCGTGCGCGGTGGTAGTGCTTCTTCTGTGGATAACGTTATTGACTTTGTTCTTAGGTTGATGACAGCACCATGGCGGCATAAGTGTTCCATGCCAAGAATGACATCTCTCGAGCAACGCTGTAGGACTACGAAGTCTGCAGAATAAATACGGCCGTTAATGGTGACTCTCGCTGTGCAGACTTCTGCTGGCGTTAAGACATGACCTCCGGCTGTGCGTATTTCGGGGCCTTCCCAAGCTGTCCTAACTTTCTTCAACTTTGCGGCGAACGACCCACTAATCACGGAATAGTCGGCTCCAGTATCGACGAGAGCGTTCACACTGTGGCCGTCGATAAGAACGTCGAGGTCGCTAGTTCAGCGTCTCGCTTTGCAGTTAGGCCGTGGCGTCGGGTCATAACTTCGTCGGCTTGTTCCGCTGCTTCTATGTTGCGTCGTCAGGTAACCTTTGGTGAGTGAGGTTTTGTCGTCAAGACTTTGCCTGGTTGGCGTGGTGTTCGGAAAGCTCCGTCGGAGCATCTTCGGTAGTTCGTCACACAGCAACCGCACCTCCATCGGTTGCTGCCCTTAGTTTCCCGGATACGGACTAGGAGACCAGCACCGCGTTAGGCCAGAGTACTGCCGGTAGTGCGGTGACATGCGGCAGCTGGGCGATGGCGAACGGGAAGGATTTCGAGGTGTCCACTGAGTTCCTGTCAGGTAGTCGGTGATGTCACGTGACTGTTCCCCTGCCTGCAGACGGGGTGCATTGACGGCGAAGCTACGCAGTCCCAGCTGTTGGTACTGTCAACAGCGGTATGTAGGCCCGGCCTCGCCGCAGCGGTAGCAAAGCGGGCGGTTGTCGGGTGCACGCCAAACGTCGGTGTAATGAAATTTTATTCTTTATAGGAGCCAAGGTTCGTCAACGCTTGTTTTGCGTGTCGTGTGAGGATAAAGAAACGGACTTTGAGATGACGCGGTAACAACACACACCACGTTTGTGACAGAACACGCAAAATAAACATAGAAAACAATGAGGCACAAAAGGTACGTACAACCAACAGAGAGAACTAAGCTTGATTTGAAAAATGACCAATTAGCGTTCAAGTAGGAACGTTCGAAAACCGAACAGCCGGATCGCCGGTACGACAGATGCCGACGAGGTGCAGGGCAGGACGCAGTGGAAAGGTGCTATGGAAAGGGTTCTCTTGCTGATGTGCAATGCTCTCGTGACGACTGCGCTTGACGGCGTGGGGGCGACTACGGAGCAGCCAACCCGCATCGGAGACTCGATGCCCCATGCGTGTAGTTCACCAGCCCGTCCAGCGAACAGCTTGCGTCGAGACGCGATGCTCGGCGCAACCGTGACCATTAGCCAGGCCACGTACGTCGCTGTGCCGAACGTCTGACCCCGCAGACGCCTCGCCAAGATCCGCGATGCCCATGCCAAGGAAGAGAACAGCAGGCCAGGCCACGCCCCGAGATGCAGTACTCGTGCCGGCCACGTCACCTAAGCTGGTAGTTGGACGACAGTAGCTTGGACAGAACCTGGTTCGCCTGCGTCCGACGCTTCGGCCCGCTGTCTCCCGTCTGCCGCTGCTTCGGCTCGTCCCCCGCCACAAAGCTTACCGCCACGTAATGGTCACACGTGGCCCAATAGTGGTACGCCACCTCTATGGGCCACCGCAGGCTGGTTGGCTGACCTCACGCGCACAGTTGGCTCGAAATCACAAGCGCCTTGCCCACCCTTCCGTCGTTGTCGTCGTTTTCTTCACTCATCACAATCGGTTTTTCTCGGCGCACTGCGCTGGCCTGCCGGCGAACGATAGGATGTCGGTGGGAGTGGTGGCGGCGGTGGCGTCTGGCGACGCAAGTGCGATGGGGTGGCGTTTTGACGTGGACGGGGAGGAGCGTTGTGGCGCACTGCCGTGGGCTCATAGCATCCGGCTCGGGCAGTGGTGCTTGGGGAACTCGAAGCGATTGTCGAACTTCTCACACAATGTCGGTGATCGAATCCACTTGAGGCTGCGTTGAAGACAACAGCTTGCGCAGCTCTTCGCGCACGACCGCTCGGATCGTTCACGCAGGGTTTTGGAGTCAATGGCTTGAGCAGCAGTGCAATCTGGAATCAGGCGACGAATATACTGTCTGCTGCGCATGTCCAGGGTGTTTTCGTTAGTGTTCGTTTTTGCTACGAATTCTTGGACAGTGTTTAGTGGATTTTTCATCAGTCCCGCGAAGAGCTCCTGTTTGAACCCTCGCATGAGGAAACGAACTTTCTTCTCCCCTGGCATGTCTTGGTCCGTGTGACTGAATAGGCCAGTAATTTTTTCCGTAAAAATGGCAACATTTTCATTTGGTAGCTGAACCCGGTTCTCTAGTAAAGCAGCGGCCCTCTCTTAGCGAGCGACGCTCACGAACGTTTGCAGGAATGCGCCGCCGAAGACCTCTCACGTTTGCAGTGCGGACTCCCAATTTTCGAGCCAGGTCCTTGCGGTGTCTTCCAGGTAGAATTACCCACTACAGACCTTGTCTTCATTGTCCCGGTGGTTAAGGGTGGCCACACGGTCGTAAGTTTCTAGCCATGTCTCCGGGTTTTCGAATGACCCATTGAAACTTGGTGGTTCCCTGGGTTGATGCACGACGATCGCGGGCTGCGACGCTGCTTTTGTCATTTTCGCTGCAGTCGAGGTCATGGCCTTGGTCTTCCGCATTTTTGTCATATAGGGGCCCGTACTCCGATGATAGACCTTGCTGTCGGTGGCTTGTTCTCTGCTCCTGGTTGGCATCGGGGTCTTCTCCGCGGCGTGGGCTGGGTTCACGGCTTGACGGGGGCGTCCGGTACATGAACAAAGCAGCACCTCCGCCCCGCCGCGGTGGTCTAGTGGCTAAGGTACTCGGCTACTGACCCGCAGGTCGCGGGTTCGTATCCCGGCTGCGGCGGCTGCATTTCCGATGGAGGCGGAAATGTTGTAGGCCCGTGTGGTCAGATTTGGGTGCACGTTAAAGAACCGCAGGTGGTCGAAACTTCCGGAGCCCTCCACTGCGGCGTCGCTCATAATCATATGGTGGTTTTGGGACGTTAAACCCCACATATCATCTTCAAGCAGCACCTCCACCAGATGTCATGGGGTCGTGACGTGGCCGAAGACAGGAGACTTTATGTAGGGATTCAACTGTTTATTTCGGCGAACATGGGCACGGTAAACGGAAAGTCTGATAACAGTAGCAGTCTTGCACAGATTGCAGTGAACGGAGCGTCTGCCATCGATGAACAACTGACAACTGGCGAAGTACGTCGGCGTTTATACTCTCGCCATGGAATGTTCTAGCGTTATCGCTGGCGGTGATGTAGGTTCCAGAATATTCTGTACAGTTAACGGAGTGGGCGTGATTTTATCGAAATGATCTAGTACAGTCCTGAAGCTTCTCGAAAACTACAAGCGCGTTTTGCGCTGAGAATTGTGTAGTATATTGGAGATATAACAATACTTGAGGAATCGAACGTGGCAGTATGAACGATAATATTCATGAGTATGGGTAGATATCTGTAATTCCTAATGACCAGCTGTTATCTTGTCTTTAGTCTACGTGCCCTTCTCAACGGCAATTCTGCTTGATTTCGACTATGTTGTCCTAAACACTCTTTTTTTTCGCTGATAAAGCCCTGCCATCTTCTTGTCCCTATGAGTTACACCTATCATTTTCCTTACCATTGCTCGCTGCGTCCTCCTCAACTTGAGTTTTACCCTCTTTGTATCCACCAGGTTTTTGCTCTGTAGATATATAACTACAGGTAAGATGTAGCTGTTATATACTTTCCGCTTGGGGGGCAATGGCAATCTATCATTGATGATTTAGGAATGCTTGCCGAATATACTCCACTACGGTCTTACTCTTCCAGTTACTTTGATCTCATGGTTTGGCTTCGCAGTTCCTACTTGTAGTAAGTAGACGTACTATTTTGCAACTTCAAGTGCACTGTTACCTGTCTCAAAGTGCTGTTGTCTTCCGAGGTTGTTGCACATTGGTTTCATTTTCTGCAGATTTGTTTTGCAGAATCGGAGAGAACACACGCCAGTTAAAGGGAGACAAAGTTAGGTGGGCAAAACAGATTATGAAGTTTGTGGGTGTAAAGTGGCAGCAGCAAGTACAAGACCAAACTGACTGTCGAAGCAGGGGACCGGTCTTTGTCTTTTAATGGTCGTAGTCAGGCTGCTGCTGGTGGTGGTGCTGATGATGAGGAGGAGGATGATGATGATGATAATAATGAGTAGATGTGACTATGAAATTGAGTGCGTATGAGTCTTGGAAGGCGTGAGTTTGAACGTGAATTCTTATGTGTGTGAGTAGGTGTTAGTGTCATCGTGACTGAGTGTCAAGGACTCATGACTGTGTGTAGGCGTGAGTATGAACGTGAATGAATGCCTGTTTGAGTAGGCTTGAGTATGAACGTGAGCGAATACTCGTGAGTATGAGTGGGTATGAGTGTGAACGTAAGCGAGTACTCATGAGTGTTAGTTGTATGAAGAACGTGAGTGAGTACTCATAGGTGTGAGAAGTCGTGAATATGAAGATGAGTGAGTAGACACAAGTGTGAGTAGTCGTGGGTATTATTGTGACTGAGGGCCTATAAGTGCGAGTCCGCGTGAGTATAAACGTGAGTGAGGGCTTGTTAGTGTAAGTAATGGTGAGTATGAGATGAGTGAGTTCTAATGGGTTTAAGAGTCAGGAGTGCGAAGTGAGTGAGTGCTTACGAGTGTAAGTAGTCATGAAATTGAAGTGAGTGAGGGCCTAGGAGTGCGAGGGGTTGTAAGTATGAACGTGAGTGAGTAGTCATGAGTGTGAGTTGTCATGGGTATGGATGTGAGTGAGGGCCTTTGAGTGTGAGCAGACATCAGTATGAACGTAAGTGAGTGCGAAGGCTGAAAAAACTGTAGTGAGTGAGTATAATTGAGTAGTCTCTGAATGTGCCGACCTATAGCGTGCACATTTTCTGGCAGTCACTGGCATTGAGGGTTAGTGAAGCCAATCGCGTTCATGAATGGCGGCGTCGCGCCTGGAACACGGACGAGGCGCGAGCCAGAGAAGCCGATAGACCGATAGCCAGAGAAGCCGACACCGACGAGGTGCGAATCAAGAACGCCGATCGCGTTCGAGAATAGGGACGGCGCACGAGTATCACCGACCAGACGCGAGCAGAAAAAGCCAAGCGCACTCGTCTTCAACGCATCCATCGTCTCGTGTTTTTGTGTTTCAAACAAGCGTTTACTTCAGTAAACGCTACACCGAGTTTCAATTCAGACCGCTTTTTCAGCACCCGCGTCGACGCCCGCTCCAACCGGGTCAATGCCGTGCGCACCGCTTTTCCTTTGCATGCCATCAGGGTTCCCTTCGGGGAGACGGTCCATAGTTTTTAGAAGCATTTAGTCCATCAGGCATTTGGGGTGACACTATTAGAAGTAAAGACTCACCAGTTTCGAAACCGCGATTACAAAACTTTTATAAGTTGGAAGCAGCCTATAAATATTTGACATCATTTGAACTGCACGCCGAAAGCAATAGAAATAAGGAAATTATGTAGCTTAGCCAACCCGAATGGAAGCCTTTATTTAAACACATTTTCACGACAAGAGCTTAGTTGCTGTCTTCACCAGTCAGTCAAGCGACACTGCACATCTTTTAGTCTAGTGAAGCTTGCAGTGAATTTGGTTTACTCATATGTACCCATGCTGAATCAATACCTGCTCAAATAATAGGTGTAAGTTCTCGTCCGCACCCGTTGCCTTTAGAAAACACCCCACCACTGCGGTGTAGTGGTTAAGGTACTCAGATACTGACCCGCAGGTCGCGGGATCGAATCCCGGCTGCGGCGGCTGCATTTTCGATGGAGGCGGAATTGGTGTAGGCCCGCACGTCAAAAACCCCCAGGTGGTCGAAATTTCCGGAGCCTTTCACTACGGCGTCTCTAATAATCATATGGTGGTTTTGGGACGTTAACCACCACAAATCAATCAAATCAATCATCAATCAAGCCCGTGTGCTCAGATTTGGGCGCACGTTGGAGAACCCCAGGCGGTCGAAATTTTCGGAGCCCTTCACTACGGCGTCTCTCATAATCATATGGTGGTTTTGGGACGTTAAACCCTACATATCAATCAATGCCTTTAGAAAACACTGAAAAACCTTTGCGAAACAAAAAGTATCCGAGTTAGCACACCGCAAGCGATCTTCGATAAATGCACGGTTGACTTCTTCGAAGCACACTGCGGCTACGGTTCTTTGCCAGGCACAACTTGCTGTCTTTATGTTTGGAGTAGTTTATGCGCCAATTGAGCGAGATGACTGAGCACAATATAACCTCTAACATTGTTGAGCGAGCGGCGAAAAGGAAGAGGGGCAAGCGCTATGAACTCAAGACAACCGCTTAGTGTGCTTCACTTGATTTAAGTTCAAAAACTAAGAAATGAGAAAAAAACATAAAAAAACGAGAAAGAAGTTTTTACCAGGGGTATTTATTATTTTTTTGTTTTTTACAACTTGTGACAACTAATAAATGCGAGCAATCACATCAATCTCACTCCCTTCAACCAAACTTTAAGATGCCCAGACACCACTACCAGCGTGCATGCTCTTTGAAACCGAAGCGAGGGCTGAATTTTCAAGGCCTGTTTGTGACCCGTAAATAGAAGGTCAGAGTATAGCGATGCCCACTCACACTGTTAGCGGCGAACAGAGCGTCGGCCGTCGATCAACTGACAAGCGGCAAGGCGTTTCGGCATGTATACATGAGACCTCCAATATTCAAGCGTTAGTGATTGATTGATATGTGAGGTTTATCGTCCCAAAACCAACATTCGTTAAGAGACACGCTGTTGTGGAAGGCTGCGGAATTTTCGATCACCTAGTCTTCCTCAACGTGCACCGAAATCTGAGCACACGGGCCTACAACGTTTTTGACTCAATCTAAAATACAGCTGCCGCAGCCGGGATTCGATCCCGCGACCTGCGACTCAGCAGCCGAGCACCTTAGCCACTAGACCACCACGGCAGGTCTATTTTGGGGTTATCGCTAGTGGTGATACAACTTCCAGAATAATCTTTATTGTTGACAAAGTTGGCGTGATCTTAAAAAATAATCTACTGAAGTTTTCAAGCTTCTCTGACAGCGCGGTTTGCGCTGAGGATTACTGACAGTTAAATGGGGCCAGTACAAAACTTGAGGACTAAATTGAATTGAATTGAAGTTTATTTGTCCTTAAATTCTTACAGGATTCTTACAGGATGGTTGTGGCATCGCCCCCTCTGAAAGAGGCATCGTACCGGTGCTTTAACAAAATATGAAAGTACAATAATGAAGTATAAAAGTTCAAGCAGTTAAGCACAGCACTGACAACAAAAAAACAGTCCTCAGGTTTGCGCATGAAATGGCTTGAGGCGCACAACATGGACGACTTCAGGTCAAGCATGGTGCCGTTGAGGGGTCACAATGCCGTCAAGAATACCTTCGTAATCGAGCCGGCCGAGACGCTGGACTACGCTGTATAATCCAAAGTACCGTCGCAGAAATTTTTCACTGAGTCCAGGCGGCGTATTGGTGCCCGCAACAAAGCTCGGTGGCCTGGTTGGCATTGCACGAAGTTTGTCAAATGTTGTAACAATGGCTATGCGTCGTCTGCTGATTTCTTATGCCAAGGTGGGTGAGTTGACGAGCTTCTTCAGCGCACTGAAGGTGGATGGTGGCGTCGAGGTTTTCTTCGTCAGCGACACTTCAAACACGGCGTCGAGCGTCGTTGCCAGATTCCTTGCGTAGACCAATTTGTATGGTGTCGTCTGCGTCGTCTCCTGTACGGCGGCGTTTGCGAAGGTCACCTATGAAAGGATGGCATCACACGTCTTGTGTTCTACGTCGGCTTACAAAACCAGCATGTGAGGGAGGTCTTACTCAGACGCTCGGTCTAGCCTTTGGTTTGTGGGTGGTACGTGGTGATACGGTGGTGGCTTGTCAGGCTGTATTTCAGGATGGCCTGAGTGAGGCCAGCAGTAAATGCCGTACCTTGGTCGGTGATAAGAACCTCGCGATATTTTGTCAAGTGACGATGTTCTAAACAAAAAAACTTGGCTACCTTAGGGCCACTGCCTTTGAGTAGGCCTCTTGTTTCAGCGTATCCGGAGAGGTAGTCAGTTGCTATGACTTGCTACCTATTTAAGCAAGTAGACATAGGGAACGGCCCCTACAGGTCTATTGCAATCTGCTGGAATGGTAGCCGGGGAAGGTGGATTGGCTGGAAGAATCCTGTTGGTCTTGTAGGTGGTGTCTTCTGTCGTTTACAGCCTCAGCAGGTCCTCACGTAAGGAGGGACGTCAGTGGTGAGGCATGGCCAGTACTACCTTTCTTTTATTCTCGAAAGTGTGCGGGAAACACCAAGGTGTCAATCCATCGAATCATCGTGCAGGCCTGGTCGAGTTTTATTCACAGAGTACAAACACCACAAGAAGGTACTTGGCTCGAAGTGGTGAGAAGTTCTTTTTTTTCGGAGAAGGCAGTTTCACAGCGAAAACGATGTAAGCGCCTGTTTGGTTACCTTTGGAACAACGGAGCTCCTGCCCTGGAGGTATTCGTATAGGCCCTTAAGCTCCGGGTCAGCCCCCTGTCGTTCAGCGAAGTCGTCTGCAGTTATCGTTCCCAAGAAGCAGTCGTCATTCAAGTCGTGGGGCGGCGGTGGGTCGATGGGGACACGGGACAGGCAGTCGGAGTCGGAGTGCTTTCTGCCGGGCTTATAAAGGACGGTAACGTATTCAGTAGACTCAGGCTTCAAAGCGCAGGGTGACCTGAGGAGTCCTTCAAGTTAGCTAGCCAACACAAGCCATGGTGGTCGCTCATGCTTTAAAGCCAGCTGAAGAAGCACGGACGAAACTTTGACGACACCCAGATGATGGCGAATCACGTCTTTTCTGTTGTTGAATAATTGCTTTTAGCCTTGGAAAGCGACAGCATAACTAATAACTCTTAACAGTTCATTTGTGTTGTGGGTCTTCTGCACAAGGACGGCAGCGAGACATGCGCTGCTTGTGTCAGTGAACACTTCTGTTTCGATGTTTCTGTCTAAAATTGCGAGCAACGAAGGCATCTGCAGGCGTTGTTTTAGTTCCTGAATTGCTTCCTGCTGTGGCGTTTGCCACTTAACCTCGACGTCGGTCCTCGTAAGGATAGTAGTGGCTTAGCGATGCCGGCAAGGCATTTTGACGAACTGACTGTATCAGACGCACAGGCCGAGAAACCGAGGCGCGGCCTTCTCGTCGACGGGCGGCGGAAATGCAGCAATGGTGGCTGTCTTCTGCGGATCAGGTTTTACTCTGGACTTGCTAATCACGTGTTCCAAGAAAAAAAGTTCCTCGTATGTGACGCTGCAATTTTCTTGCTTCAGGGTGAGTACAGATGTCTTGATGACTTCAAGTAAAGCTTCGTGGTGATGACTTCAAGTAAACATGACTTGAAGTAAAGCACTGTGTTCATAACGCATAGAAAAGTCACAGGTGTTGAGCAAAGACCGAAGGGCATGAACTTGAACTTGAAAACGTCACCTGGTGTTTATTCGGCCGAGCTCTTTTGTGGCCCGTAAACTGCTGGTCGAGTTTAGAGCGATGCCCACTGGCAATGATTGCGGCGATCAGAACGTCGGCCGTCGATCAGCTGATAAGCGGCGAAGCGCTTTGGCATGTACACTATTGACATCGAATATTCTAGCGTTCTCACTGTTTATTTCTTTATTCATTTATTCAGTACCTGCATCGGCTTTGCAGGCATTCCCGCAGAGGGGGGGGGGCTATACACGTCACTGGATCAAATTGTTATTAACTTCTACACACAAAGCGTAGTAAAAATAACCATTACAATAAATTTCTACAATATTTGACGAAAGAGCTTTCCACTCGTTCGCAGTTCTAAAAGAAATGAATAACGTAAGTTCTCACTTCTCGCAGAGGCACCGGTATAAGCAGGCCTTTGGTGTGTAGCGACACCACGGACCCGAGCTAATGGGGGATTTTGATCTCTTCCCACGCATAGCCGTGCGTGGCTTAGCCGTGTCCCGAGAAAAGGGGATCCTGGGGGTTCCTGGGTGCTTGGACCTACAAGGCTTCCTGGCAGAGCCAACACACCCCTTTGGCCCGGCTTCACGTAAATGGCACCCCGGAGCTGACTCACCCAGGGGAAATCGGCAGTCACCTTTAGTGTCTGTCTATCCCACTTTATCTTCGCATTTTATCACTTTGAATCTTTCCTGTTATCTCCTCACTTCTGTTTACTTTCATGTTCCAGGCTGCGAAAGGTAACCTTGTGTATGTTCCCTCTCTTGGTAACGTAATATTGGGCTATGGTGGCTTGTACAGCTGGCGCTGGCATGCCTTTTTATAATTGTGCTGCCGCATTCCCGTTTTGGGCTCGATGGTGGGTGAACGGCATGGCTGCCGAATTTATATATGCTCTATAGCCTCTTTTTTCATTTCCTAAACTGTCTGAGCACCCTCCTCCTAAGAGGAGGCACACCGAAGCCACAGTGATTGTCTTCATAAAGCCAAAGGAAATTTTCCCGCACTTTCATGTGATCCACTGTGAAGCACAAGAAAATAACGCAAGAACAAGCTCTCCGTTTGTCATTTTGAAATCCCTCAGCCGTGCTCTTGGTTCAGGGTATCAGGCTACACGTATGGCTATTGGGGACCTTCTTCTCGAAGTCCAAAGCAAGGCCCAGTACGAAAACCTGATGAGATTCACCTCTTTTGCAACCACACCTGTATCTATCACACCGCATTATTCCCTGAACAGTTTCCGAGACGTAGTGTCTGATCAAGACCTAATTAACCTGCCAGAGAGTGAGCTGCTTGAGGGCTGGAACGAACAGCACGTAAGGCATGTACAGAGAATTAAGGTTAGGCGTAACAACAAAGAAACCCCGACAAAGCACCTCATTCTTACATTTTGCACAAGCAAAGTTCCAGAATATATCGAAACAGGCTACTTGAAGTTAAAGGTGCGAACCTACATCCCCAACCCCCAACGTTGTTTTAAGCGCCTGTGTTTCGGCCATGGTACTCAGAGCTGCCGCGGCCGTCAAACCTGTGCAAAGTGTAGTTCGCACGAACACGCTACAGACAAATGTGAAAAAGCAACTTTCACTGCACGAACTGCGATGGTGGTATCTCCGCTTACTCTCGCACATGTCCTACATATAAGCATGAAAAAGAAATACTCACACAGAAAGTAAATGAGAACATCTCGTTTAGGCATACGGGCAAGCGTACTAATGCAGGGTCTTTCGTTCGCGCAGGCGGCACGAAAGGGGGCAGTACCACCAGAATCCGCGGCGCCCGCGCGTACCACACAATATTGGTGGGTGACAGTACCATTCACTTCCTCAGTCGACGTAGCACAGGCTCTTCCGCCACCAAAAGGCTTGCAGGCCTCCGGACCTGAAGCCCCAGAGTCTTCTTTTTCGACAGATAGCCCCAAGACTTCCGTTCCTGCACGCGTGATCCGCGAGCGGGCATCCAGCACCTCCTCCGAGGTGATGGGCACGACATCAAGTCGAAAGGTGTCTTCCGCGCCGAAGTACAGGCATGGCTCTTTGGAGCACACCAGAAAGTGAAAAAACATCATCACGGGGCCTGACAAAGACTCCTGACTTAACGCATCACTTCTTTAGTACACAAAGCACTCATTTACACTGATATTGGATACTTAAATATTACAATGGAATGTCAGAGTACTGCTCAGAAACCGCGACGATATCCAGAAACTCTTACAGGAACACTAACTAAAAGCGCTGTGTGTACAAGAGGCACGCCTAAATTCCCGGAACACCAATTTTCTACGTCAATATTGTTACGGGAAGAAGGTGTCTGAAAAATACCTTTAATTTTGGTAAACAGGCAGGCATACAATAAGGAGCACGGTCTGCACGAGCTCGCCCTCAACATCGTCCTCTTTTCTACAATGTTCATTTGTGGCACCCCGTAGCATCACCCCCGGCGGCGAAGGCACCATCTCGGTGCTTGGTTGGTCCGAGTAATATCACTTCAGCCGATTGACGTGAACAACATCAGAACACGATCGCGCGCTGGTGGCGTTAAGCGGTTCAATTTCATATGTCACGTCGGTGACTTGGCGCACCACACGGTACGGACCCGAGTACGGTGAAGTCAGCTTTTCGCACAGGCCAACTCGCCGCGACGGCGTCCAGAGAAGGACTGTGTCACCTCGACTGAAGTGGACATCACGATGGCGCGCATTGTAGACCTGTCGTTGTCGTTCCTGCGAATCGCTCAGACGCCGGCGAGCAATCTCACGTGCCTCTAGAGCTTTAGAGATCACATGGCGGGCATATTCTGACGTGTGGCTAACGGCAGGAAAGAGCGTGTCGAAAGGCAACGTAGGTTCTTGTCCGTACAGGAGGAAAAATGGCGAGAAACTTGCAGTGTCATGCTGAGACGTATTATAGTCAAAAGTTACAAATGGATGGGCGGAGTCCCAGTCATGATAGTCGCAAGAAACGTACATGGCGAGTATGTCTGTGATGGTTCTATTAAGCCGCTCCGGAAGCCTGTTGGTTTAAGGATGATACGCCGTTGTGAACTTGTGCTTTGTAGCGCAAGAGTGTAATATGTCTTGGATAACTTGTGATAAAAAGTAGCGACCCGGATCGGTAAGCAGTTGCCGAGGAGCGCCGTGGTGTAATATGACGTCTTCCAGAAGAAAGTCAGCGACGTCGGTCGCACAACTGGTAGGAACAGCCCGTGTGATGGCATACCGAGTGGTGTAATCCGTGGCGACTGCTATCCACTTGTTTCCGCTGGCTGATAAAGGGAACGGTCCTATTAAGTCAACACCTACCCTATAAAATGGTTCGGGTGGAATCTGAATGGGCTAAAGGCGTCCCGCTGGAAGGGTTGCTGTTTTTTTGCGGTGTTGACAAGATTTGCATGAGGTGACGTAACGGCAGACGGATCGGTAAATGCCAGGCCAAAAAAAGCGACGTCGAACGCCGTCATAAGTTCTTGAAACTCTCAGGTGACCAGCTGTCGGAATATCATGCAACTGTGCAAGGACAGTCTGACGCATGTTGTGGTATGACCAACAGCCGCTCAGGTTCGTCAGGATGCATGCTGTAGCGATATAAAACGCCATCTTGGAGCAGGAACATACGGAGTGACGGAGGAGTCGTGGGACCACTTAGCCGAAGGATTATATCTCTGAGGTTAAGATTATGGCGCTGCTGATCTCCGATGTTTCTAAACGCGGAAAGTGCCAAAACGCAAGTAGACTCATCTCTCTCATAAGGTCTGCTTGGTCTACTGGATGACGCGACAAGCAATCAGCATCCTCATGGTGGCGACCTGATTTGTAGACAACCGTGTAGGAATATTCCTGTAGCCGTAGAGCCCACCAGCCGAGACGTCCACTAGGATCTTTTAGGGACGACAACCAGCATGAGGCGTGGTGATCAGTGACAACTGTGAACGGGTGTCCATACAAATACAGCAGAAATTTAGCCACTGCCGAGACGAGTGCGAGGCATTCGCGTTCTGTGATGGAGTAATGTCGCTCTGCTGGCGATAAAAGACGGCTAGCATATGCAATAACGCGCTCGCAGCCATGCTTTCGTTGTGCCAAAACGGCTCTGATTCCGTGGCCGCTGGCGTCGGTACGCACTTCCGTTGGAGCGCATATATCAAAGTGGCCGAGAATCAGTGGCGTCGTGAGTCTACTCGTCAGTTCAACGAATGCTCTGGTTTGTTCAGGTCCCCACACAAAAGTCACATTTTTTTGTACTTCCGTGAGTGGGCGTGCGACGTCAGTGAAATTCCGCACAAATCTACGAAAGTAAGAACAAAGGCCCACAAAGCTTCGAACATCGTTCGCAGAGGTTGGCACAGGGAAATCTTTGACGGCACGGATTTTCTCAGGATCGGGACGAACACCAGAAGAATCGACAAGGTGTCCAAGGACAGTGAGCTGCCGGCGGCCGAAGTGACATTTGTACGAGTTTAGTTGGAGCCCTGCTTTGCGGAAAACCGAAAGAATTGTTGAGAGACGCTCGAGGTGAGTTTCGAAAGTTGGCGAAAAAACAATGACGTCATCAAGGTAGCATAAGCAGATTGACCACTTGAAACCGTGAAGAAGAGCGTCCATCATTCGTTCGAATGTAGCCGGGGCATTGCATAACCCGAACGGCATTACTTTGAACTGATAGAGCCCGTCGGGAGTTATAAATGCCGTCTTTTCACGGTCCAGATCATCAACTGATATCTGCCAGTACCCGGAACGAAGTTCGATGGAAGAAAAGAATTTGCTCCTCTAAGGCAGTCAAGAGCGTCATCTATTCGCGGCGGAGGATACACGTCTTTTTTTGTAACCTTGTTAAGATTTTTGTAGTTGACACAGAAGCGCCAGCTGTTATACTTCTTTCTCACAAGCACAACGGGCGAAGCCCAAGGACTTGAAGAAGGTTCAATGATGTCTCGGGCAAGCACCTTGTCGACGTCTTGCTGGATCACGTGGCGCTCGGTGGAGGAAACCCGATATGGTCACCGGTGTACTGGATTTGCATCACCGGTGTTGATCCGATGCTTTACGACGGTCATTTGACCTAGGGGTTGGTCGCAGAGATCAAAGACGTCTTGATACGACGCAAGAAGACCATGAAGCGCAGACACATGCTCGACCGGGAGATCAGAGGCAATCATTCCAGTTATGCAGTCTAGTGTACTGCGCGAGTGAATACTTGCAGATGACGGTGTATCCTCTGTTAAGGCCGATATTTGGTAGTCGCCGACCGGTTCAAGGGTTGCGAGGGATATTCCTCGTAGCAGCACTTCAGAGCAAAGTCCAAAGTTCACAGTAGGGAGACATGCCACGTTATCCTTCATTGTGATGATGGTAGGGGGGAACGCAACATTGAGCGAACAGAGTACTGTAGGATCAGGTGAAATGACATATTCGCCGTCAGCCACAGGTGGATTAGAAGAGACGTCGATATACGTCACAGCTCGACAAGATAGGCGAACAAAGTCGGCGGAGCATAGCTTTGGCGGCGCAGGATCAGGAGGATCAACGGCGTGTGGTAGGACGAGCTGAACAACACCAGCACAACAGTCAATTAGGGCGAAATGCTCCGACAGAAAATTGAGTTCCAAAATGGTGTCATGTGGGCAGTGGTCCAGTACGTAAAACAGAACAGTTGTATGACGTCCAGCAACAGTGACACGTGCGGCACACATCCCGGTGACCGCTGGTGTTGCACTATCAGCTACTCGGACAAGAGTGATCGGAGCAGGAGTGAGCACTTTCTTGAGTCGAGCACAAAGGCTGGAGTTCATGACTGATATGTGAGCGCCGGTGTCAATGAGTGCTGCCACAGAAGTACCGTCAACATTTACTTTAATCAAGTTGTTGTGTCCGGGTATCGTGTGTACAGGAATTTCGGGTCGGGTCGTCGAAGCAGGCTCACCTCTAGGAGCTGTGTCCGTCAGTTTTCCGAGGACTGGTGGCAGGAGAGTGAAGGGGAGCGACGTCGGTTAGTTGAGCGGGACATGCGTCCAGAGGGCGACGGGCAGCGGCTTGGTTGGGCGGACCTGGATGGCGAAGCATCATCTTGTGCCGTGTAGATCGGCATCCGACAGCCAGCAGGTGGGCGCCGGGTGTTGGCATAATGCGACTATGGCTGCCAACCCCAGGAAGTGCGGCAAATGACGTGAAATATGGCCGACTCGTCCACAGTTGAAGCAGATCGGCCTGTCATCGAAAGTTCGCCACTCTGCCGGGTTCCGGTAACGTGGGCGGTTGTTCGGTCCGCGGGACATATTAGGTGTACTGGGCAGTCGGTAGTCAGGTCGGTTAAAGGGGCATAGCGTCTGAAGTTTGGCGTTTGCCAGTTCCTGGCGTACGACACTTTTGATCAAAGAAATCGTGGCGCGAAAGTCGTCAGGGGCCTGGACTTGGTCAGACAGGGGAGATGCTGCTTCGATTTCGTGGCGCACGATGCACACAATATTGTCGAAAGCAGCAGGGGCTGGTGGCAGGCGGGCGTCCTCGCAGGTAGATGTTGCAGCCGTGTTGGGAAGACGCGAAAAGTGTGGAGTGATACGGCGACTTTTCGCGTCTTCGAAGCATCGGCATTCATTAATAACGTCGTCTACGGTCGATGAGTTTTGAAATACGAGGAGATTGAAGGCGTCATCGGCGATTCCTTTGAATATGTGCACGACCTTTTCAGATTCCGGCATCTTGTGATCAACCTTCCGGCAGAGGGCGAGCACATGTTGTATGTATGTGACGTGCGACTCGGTGCCGGACTGCAGTCGGGACGCTAGTTCTTTCTGCCCAGCACGACGACGCCCGATGGGCTTGCCGAAGAGATCAATGAGTTTCTGCTTACAGATGTCCCAACTCGTGATATCTTCCTCGTGGTTGAAAAACAAAACTTTAGCTGTACCACCAAGGTAGAAAATAATATTGGCCAACATAAGCGCCGGATCCCAGTTGTAAAGAGCGCTCACCCTTTCGTACAGCTGAAGCCATTCCTCCACGTCAGTACTGTCACTGCCCGAAAAGGTGCCTGGGTCACGCGGTTCAGTCAGGACGACGGTGCGGTTAGTATAAGCTGGATGTGGTGCTGTTGGTTGCTGCGTAGTTAGACGAAGCACGGTTGGGGTAGTCTTCGAAGAATCCTTCTGCTCGTCTTGGTCAGGCGTCACACAGGCAACCAAGGAACGTCCACTGCGTGGAATCGTCATGGTGTTGACTTGGGAAGACCCGCACTCTCCACCAAAACATTATGGGGAGAAGGTGTCTGAAAATTACATTTACTTTTGGTAAACAGGCAGGCATACAATATGGAGCCTGGTCTGAACGAGCTCGCCGTCCACATCATCCTCTTTTCTACAATGTTCATTTGTGGCAACCCGTAGCAATATGTAATATTCAGAAAGGACCACAATGACGCTGTAGCGTCATCTGGTGATGTGACCATTATAGTTGATCAGGGTGTAACATGCACACATCTACCACTACAAACATCCCTTGAGGCAGTGGCTGTTTCAGGAGTTTTTTGAACAAACTTGTCTCCATCTGCTCCCTTTACTTACCTCCACACTGCCATCTCGAAAAATATGAATTCCAGTCACAGATAGATGAACTAACTTTGTGTGTTCCTTCGGGACATGAATGCACATATTGGTCTAAGGGGCGGCTCATCACCGCGATGCACGAAGTCGTCTAGTCAAAAAGTACTTCTTTTCTTCGGGTGCGTGTCTGTTGAATAGCAAAAAACTAACATAATTTGGCATCGCCCACAAAACCTACTCATGCCTAGATCTCAGCATTGTGTCCCCATCGCTTGTAACTCTGCTTCAAAGGAAAGTCATCAACAATCCTTTCGGAAGTGACCACTTTCCGATCATTCTAAGTACATTAATAGAAAAATGTCTTTTACATGTTCCCAGATGACAGACAGACAAAGCGGACTGGGAAAAGTTCAGAGAAGCTACTCGCTTAAGTTGGTCAGACGTATGTCAATTAAGTATCGATGCAGCTGCAGACTTTTTGACAGCACTTCTCATTGATGCTGCAACAAAGTGTATCCCACAAACCGGACGGTCCAGCAGGTGACGCGTCCCTTTGTGGAACAGTGAGTGTCGGAATGCACGTACAAGGCATAATAAAGCATGGAAGCTGCTTCGAGACTCTCCAACAGGGAGAATCTCACGAATTTTAAATACGTAAAATCTCAAGGCAGGAGGACGCGCCGACAGGCCAGAAGGGAAAGGTGGCACAACTCAGACATCAATTCATATACACAGGAGGCTAAAGTTTGGAACATAGTTAGGAGAATAGCAAGAAAACAAGTACCTTCACTCCCTCTCGTAAACACACAAGGTGACAGCTTGGAAGATCAAGCAAACTTCCTCGGCGCACACTTTGAACAAATGTCCAGCTTGTCACAGTATAGTGAAGCTTTTCAAAGATACAAAACAAGAATTGAAGAGCAGAAACTAGAATACAAATGTACAAAACACCAAACATACAGCCAAGCTTTCAGCTTTGCTGAGCTCCAAACATCACTAAACTCCTGCACTCATTCCGCCCCAGATTCTGATCGTATGGTGTACGAAATGTTGAAAAACCTACCAATCGAAACGCAAAAAACCTTATTTTTCTTATACAATGCTATATGCTTTTCTGGCACTACCCCTACTTCCTGGAAAGAAGCTATAATTATTCCCATCTTGAAAGAGGGCCAGGATCCTTCCTCAGTTTTGAGCTTTAGGCCTATTGCACTTACAAACTGCCTGTACAAACTTTTCAAAAAAATTGACAGTGTGCATTTCGAGAGGGTAGATCCACCACCGACCACCTTGTTCATATCGAGGTACAGATCAAAGACTCTTTTCTCCCCAAACAAGATTTTCTCTCTGCATTCCGTCATTTCAGAAATGCTTACAATACAACATGACGCTTTGGATTAATAACACACCTGTCTCATCTTGGCGTGCGTGGCAGAATTTACCATAATCGAAAGTTACTTGTCAAATAGGACATTCCGTCTTTGAGTGGGCAGAGCTCTCTCCCAAGCATTTGTTCAAGAAACAAGAGTGCCGCAGGCTGGTGCACCTAGCTGCACACTTTTTATTATCTTAATGAATTTTTTCGCGCTTGGCCATCCCTCAAAATTTGTTTTACTGCATATATATTGATGACGTGCAGCTTGGGTTTAAGTCTTCTAATCTGGCCACGTGTGAGTGGCAGGTTCAGCTTGGTTTGAAAAAAGTCTTCAATTGGGCAGAAGAAAACGGGTTCCGACTGAATGCACAGAAAAGCAAGTGTGTTTTGTACTCCAGGAAAAGATATCTCTATTCCGAACTCGATAATAAACTACATAGGCAACGTCTTTCTGTTAATACAGAACACAATTTTTTAGGCCTAACCTTGGACACCAAGCTAACCTACATACCACAGACAAAGAATCTAAAAAAGAAGTGCATAAAAGCCCTGGTTTTTCTAAAAGTGTTGTCACGCACTACGTGGGGTAGTGACAAGTGTCAGATCGATTCGCATACTAGCCTCATACGTACTCGCGTAGATTATGGGGCAATAGCATATCAGTCTGCGACACCTACTGCACCTAAAATGCTTGACCCTGTTCATCATCTAGGCATCCGCCTGTTTACTTGTGCTTTTCGCACTAGCCTTGTGAAGAGCCTGTATGGAGAATCGAACGAATGGTCGCTCCACGTACAAAGAGAGATGTTACATGTATTTTTAAATATTATCTTGAGGTTAACGCAGAAAATGAACATCCTTCACATTTCACAATTAATGACATTTCAAGCCTTACTGGGTTTGAAAAACGGCCTTCTATGAGACAGCCCTAGTTACTTCATTTGAGGGGCCTAGCAAGGAAAACCGTTGTGCCACTTGAACACCGTTTCGTGGCTCCCACAGTAAGCCTGCCATCGTGGCAGTGTCAGGCAATAGATTGTGACGTGTATTTCTTGCAGGTTACGAAGCACGCACCAATTTCACATATTCAGACATACTTCCTAGAACTACAACAGAAATACACGTGTTCTGGGTTCTTTACGGATGCCTCTAAGAGCAGAACTTCTGCCTCGTACGCAACCATTGGCCCATTCTTTTTCGAAGGCAGACGTCTGCACCCTGATGCAACCATTTTCGCCGGCGAAGCTTATGCGATACTTGCGGCTGGTAAACACATTAAACAAATAAATCTAGAGAAGGCAATTATATACACACATTTCCTAAGCATATTAAAACCTTTGAAAACTTTATAAAAGCAAAAACCCTGTCTTGTCTCGCTTCAATTGCTTTTGTGCGCAGTCTACTCATCCAAGCGACATGTTGCCTGCTGGGTGCCAGGATACCGCGAAATACATGGCAACGTTCTGGTGGACCAGCAAGCTGGATCCGCCAACAAAATCACTACCAATACATCAACTCTTGTGCTCCACTTGAAACATTTTCTGAAACGAAACTCAGGCGTTATTGGCAGCGCTTACGGGACGCACACACAGGTGATAAATTGCATGTCACCCAGCCGCAACTTGTTCGTTGGCCACAAGTATCAAAACCACGTCACACAGAAGTAATACTAACAATGTTAAAAACAGGACTTACATACACTAAGCATTCAATTCCTTTGCCTGGTAGCAATCCAGCTTTGTGTGATAGATGTGGAGAAGCGCTCACCGTACTTCACATTTTAGTCTAGTGTAAACAATTAGGCATGCTAAGAAGACAACACCTTCCATTACACTACCGACCACAGACACCACTTCATCCAGCAATGTTCTTCGGTAGGGAATCACTTTTCACACATAAATCCTTGTTGGCTTTTTTGAGAGAACTTCGTATCTTTCATGTGACATAGCCGGGCATTCCGTAGCACGACCTCTCTAAAGAGGTGTCCGCTGTGGTGGCTACACTGAACAAAGCACTTGCCTCGCAACCCTTGAATGCAAGGGTGTGAATAATCGAGGCACTTGTGTTACTGCCATACACGTTTACCACAGTTTTTAATGTCACGAACTTTCGTCATCTATTACACTACACGCATTTCACAACATGATCATGATTTTGTTACTTCTATGTTATTACCCACCTTAGCGCGAGAAATTTTAAGGCCCTTATAAAGCCGCTAATCAGAATTATTTTCTATATCTCTAGTCCAATGAACTGGCGCTCTTTGGCCATCAGATGGCCCATGTGAGCGTTTCCTTGTAAAGGTGATAATTGACCATGTTAAAACGTGTAGAGACATCTCCCATGCATACTCCACGCTGAAACTTTATTTAAGTAACTCCTAAGGTCTTAGAATTTAGAAGTGAATCAGAATCACTAGCGGTGACGTAGTTTCCTGAAGAATCTATAGTGTTCATGAAGTGAGAGTAATCTTAAAATGAAATTATCTACTGCCGTTCTGAACCTTTTCGAAAACTGTGGGCGCGACTCGCGCTGAGAATTACTGACAATTCAATGAGGCAGTAACAAACTTGAGGAGACAATGTGGCAATACAATCAACCCAACGAAAGTATACGAGATGTTATTGTAAGAAATGGTAAATATAGATCGGAAGAAAACGTACAAGTGATCATTGGTCAGCTGCCCGCTCGTAATAAGTTCACGTGGTGCGTAACGCCAGAGAGGCTGATAAAGAGTGTTCTACACTCACCGCCATGGCTACAGGTGCTCCCAAGTTTCATGCTAACTGACGCGCCGAAGTTTCATGCGCATGCATACCTCATCAAGTGAACGGGGGGGGAGATCCGCCATGGTAGTTATGTAGGTAGAGCATCGGGTGCGTTATTCGAAGGTCCCAGGTTTGGTCCCTGCCTAAGGCAAGTTATTTTCTCGTCCACTTTTCTTCCTTCCCATTCACATCAAAATCTCTTCTAACAACATCTCCCACACTTGCCTTGGCTTTATTGTCTATAAGATCTCATTAGGACTAGACAAGGAGAAAGAGACGTTTGCCAGAATACTTTACAAAGCTAAAACTCCACGCAAGATTCAACGAATGTCACATGAATGTCAAACTGCTGCAATTTTCGCAGGCTCACGCTAATATTGGAGGATATAGACTATCAGCGCGCTCTGCTTGATCAACTCCACGGCCAGGTTCAGGAGGTTCAGCGGAAAATCTCCTTGTCTGTGATCCAGCTAGAAACGCTGAAGCAAGTCTCCCTAAGAGCAGGTAAAGTCTGCACATGCTTCCTTTTGGTGTCCGTCTTGACGCACGGAATATTTTTACGCTGTATAGTCGTATTCAGTTACTTTACGAATACTCTTCAGACTAGGGCGTAACTAACGGCTATCACAAAAAGGGTATATTGTTAGGAATGTGCGGCGTGCTCACGAAGAAGTGTGTTTGTTCCGACATTCATGGCTGGTTTTGTGAAACCATTAGAACCGGGAAAACAGTTTTTACAAGGTCTCCTAATGAAAGCCTCCTTTATGCACTCCAAATGAATTGCATTGTTTCCAAGAGTGCCAGTAGCGGATATAGCTTTATTTTATTTATTTTTTTATTTACAAGATAATTCAGGCCTAATAAGTGTCCGAGTAGGAGGTACAAAAGAGTACAATGTAAACATATGTAAAATAAAATGAAAGAAACGCTAAGGTTATACAATGAACACAATGCATTGACAGGGTTAAAAAAGGAATTGCAGAACTGCACAATTGGAAGCAGGAATCACAAATCATTTTATAAACACAAAAATACTACAAGCTTAGAGAATGCATTACTAAAGTAACAAAAGATGCGCAAAGAGTAAGCACATATTCAACAAATATTAGCATTAATAGCGTCAGTGTTGCATAGACTAGCTATGGATAAGTCATTAGTTAGCGATGCTACATAGAAAACAAGAGTGTGTAAAAAGCTTAGTTTTAGAAAGATATGGCGTCAAAGATTCAGCATGATGATTTCTTGTTTGTCGAGCTACAAGTGGCTTCAAGAAAGGATTGACTAATGAAAAATGGTTTTTATTCTTCACAAAAAACTAAATAATTTCTATAAATTTTCATTCGTAACTGTAAGGTTTGAATGTTACTAGCTAGCATAGGGCTAGCTGCGACATCGGACCAGCGATATTTAAAAAAATAAATCGGACTGTTGTACGTTGGACGTTTTCTAGGCTTCTCAAGTGGGAAGTTTCACTTTTTCTCGAGCCCTCGTGTTCCGCAACACACATACTCGTGGACGAAATAAAGTTTAATTTGATGTGATTTGTATATTACGTTCGGTATACGGCTCCCACACGGTACATGCATTAGCCCCGAGAATGAACACTGGCGCCACTGCAGTCACGGCGAAGTGACGTCACAGCAAGGACTCGCCTGGTCCGCCGTGCACCGATGCGGGCCGACGGTCGCTTCTTTCCCAGCCCTCTGTGCACCCGCTCTGCAGCGATACAGTAATCATTTCTTCTCAATTTCGAGTAGTAGATCACTAAAAGTACAAAGTAAAGGTATTTATTGCTGTTAAAAGTTAACTAAGCTGCAGAATGTGTGGACCCACTTTGAAAGTGAATGTGCAGGACAGAAAAACATTAGTTAGTTTCAGCATACACGTACTCCACGAAATCAATTCTTAGAAAATGTTTGTGCGAAATGGGTCTGACTTCCCTATAACTTGGCATAGACTATGCCATTGAACATTCGTATGACAGCATTACAAATGAAATCAGCACGTTTTCAGTTTACGTACAGCAGTGTGGGCATCTTATGTCTGCCTCTGCAAATGATGCAGCTCATTAGACAAATTTCCGCTATGGAATTCAGTATAAATTGAATGGATCAGTCTTTCATACAAAATCAGTTATTGTACGAGTGGATACCACTCTGATAACGATTAATTTAAATATTTCGTATGTGCATGGGCGCGCAAACGGAATACTAACTCCGGAGCTATCGTTTGTTGAAAACACTTCGTTAAATCTTTCTCTTAACGTCCTTAAGTCACTGAACTGTTAATAAGAAAATAATTGGTTATTGGCTCTAAACTGCTTCAAATTGAGCATTTCTTACATGTGTGACACACTACCGCGTGCTGAACAAGCTCCATATTTATTTATTCGTACTTGTCAAAGAACGGGTGGAGTCGTGCAGCATAATATTTATTACTGTGTGTAGAATCTTTTGCTAATTGACAAAATCACATTCTTTTCATTTTACTTTGCATGCCAACTAACCTTCCGCAACCCCAAATAAATGGGCTGGGACAGGTCACCGGCGTCATAAATGCGGAGCATTTTATAGTCGCAACTACTGGATAATCTGCAGTAGGCGGTGTGGTCGACACTGCCAGTGTGCATGCTCGCGTCTCGTGCAGAATGCTCCTATCTCGTGCTAACTGTCGCTCCTCCCCTTCCCTCACCTTGCAAGACCAATGCAGACAGCGTCTGCTAAAAAAAACGAGTGTTGGCGCTGCACAACCATTCACTGGCCACCTCGTATATGTAGGTATTGGATCGCGCGTTTGGAATTCAGTCAATTGTGCCTTTATTGGCTTTCGCTTGACTTGACAATTCGCTTGACTCGAGTAGATGCGTTAGAAGCAACATTACCTTTAACCAGTAAAGGGGCACAACCCTGTCAGCGCCCCACCCCTCATCGAAGGCCATGTTTCTCTTTCATTCAATAAATAAGAATAATAAAGACGAAGTAACAATTAAGCATTCCCGAATCATACCCAAATACGCAGCATTCATGCGACACCCCAAACACCCTGGAACACACCTACTCAATTCCTCCTCGTGGGAAAATGCCGGCCGGTTTTTTTTTTTTTTTTTTCACTCGAGACTCCACTCGGCGTAGCATGGTCCCTGCGGCTATCGACGTCGGTGGCAGCCGGTGAAAGACTTAATTTTGCGTGCTACCGCGACGCCCCCTGTCGGCACACTAAGAAGTATATCAAGGAATGCTAGATTAGATAACGCATGCATTTCCGAATCATCGATCGCTCCTTCCAGGCAACGCCTCTTGTATTGCTTTATGCCAGGGCAAACGGGCGCTCATCAACGGAGGCCGGGGGTCCACCTTAGTTCAGGGAGTGGTCGTGATGCAACGCTACATGATGGGTAGATCTATTGTTACTGCTACCTTTATGTAGCAGCTATGCACGTCTTTTTTTCAACGCCGCCAGCAACGACTCACTGTGGAGAAGCCGAAGCACAGGCCGTGCCCGGAGAACAAGTCTGCACCGCCAAAAGCAGTCTCCATGCACCTAGTATCGCTCACGTAACCGTCGAGCGCTCAGTAGCTTGTTAGCGAAGAACCGGTGCTTTTATTTGCTTTGCTTGACATTCATGTCCTAAAGCTTCCAATACAAACTTTTTGCGTAGATTCGGCACTATGTTCGAAAAATACCGAAATATTCCATGCTGTAAACTTAGTGAGGTGCTCCTTCTGTCTCGAATGAGATACATTCTGTGCTTGCCAGTTGTTACTCATCCTCCATCATTCGCGCCACTTGCTGTGGCGGCAGTGGCGGTGCACGTTATTTGGCACTACGCGATGCATTTGCGTTTTTTGTTACCGGACAGACAAAAAAATATTTTGTACTCCCGTGGCACAGTCCAGAAAGCAGGTGTTCCTTCGCTGGTCGTTGAAAGGCCAGGCACGTCACAGGTCAGGCTTAAGCAAAGTTGCCGCAAAAACAAAGCGTGGCTTCACCGTGTAAATATAGTGGCGAGCTAGGCAAGACGGCGGACTAGTTCGCAACTCTGCTCCCGTAAGGAGCATGTGCCATCAGCACCTTTCACTGAAACACTCTGACGCTGTAGCCTCGGCTCGCTCGAACTGAAGCAAGCACCACCAAGTGTTGAAAGTGATATGCTTGCTGCAGTTGACGATAGATAGAGTGTGTGTTGGTTTCACTTATGCCCGTATTCACAAACGCTTCTTCACTCAAGGGCTCCCCTCGACTTGACGAAGTCAAGGTGGAACGTGCTCCTCCACTCAAGGGGCCGCTGCGTTTCATGAACGCTCCTCCACACTTCCTTCGCCAAGGGAGGCCTTGGAAATGCTCCCTTCACTTGAGTAAACTGCATGCGCCGAGAAAAGCGCCTGATAGCGAGAGTATTCGCAATTGTGATTAAGAATTGCCTATCTATGTACATTAAAAGAACGTCTTTTCTAGTTATTCTTTTTTCTAAATTGACATTACAGCAAAATGCGTGCATTTGAAGTGGTAGTGTTGTTTCCCTAAGCCTTGTGCTGATAGAGTTAGCGAAACCCTCCTTCAAGTCTGGCAACAGCCGAACCCAGGCAGCTGAACGAACAGTTGATGGCATTTCGTCTGCTGCTGAACGTGTCTACCTGCTTAGTTTATTTTGTCTTGTATGCGTCAAATATTTGCAGTTTATATTTACGGTAGTGTTTGCGTGTGTGTCGTTTGAGAGCCTACTTTCGCCGGGGTGACTAACGAACTGCGTGAGTGATGATAGGAAGCGCAATAGATGGTTTGTTGCTTTGTTTACTTTCGCTTTACTAAGAGCCTTCTGATCACTAATGTAGCCACCGAATTGATAACGCGGTGGAATGAGTATTTTTTACTATATATCACAGTATGTTGGCGTGCTTTTAGCATTCACCACCGCATTATGTATAAGGATTACTCGTACGTAAATTCGTTCTCGTTACGGGAGTACGTGCACAGTTCCTAATTTCAGGGGCCTGTGCAATGTTTATTTTTCTCATTTACTGCGAATTTTACAGCGTAGTTGTTTCTCTGCGTATAATAGGAAATTTTAAAGACATTGCTCGCACCTGATATTCAAGGTTATACCAGGGTAGCGTTAAAAACTAGGCATGTTATACTCGTGGCTGAGCGTTCGAATTAGACTGCTACGCAAGTTAAGAAAAGCGATCGTGTGCCTTTCTTTCACTATTGGCGAAAAATAAATTTTAAAGTTGTTTTCTTCATTTAGTAGCATATATAGTCGGTTAACAGGGACTGGTGTGTGTGTGTGTGTGTCAACTTTAACATTTTAAACTTTCAAGGAATAAGTTATTGTTTTTGCATTGTTTTTCTATTTGCCCTGCATTTGTGGATGCGTCTAATTTGACAGATTCGCATAGAAGTCACCTTTAAATTTGTGTAGCTTCTGTCTCCAAGTTCACACAGCGGCAACGTCTTAAATTTTTTTCCCGTCTCCTTCATCTGCATGCTCAGAAGCACAATCGTTCGTGCATGAATGAACTTCGCACTATTGTTTTGGATTTTATTTGCAATATAACTACTGGAAATACGTGTTGAAAAGGATCGTGGTGTCTCTGTTGCATTCCAAAGCCCCGGCACAACATAAATTATAGGGGATGTTTTATTTTTTTGTAAATCATAAAACTGAAGCCGCGTCTGCCCTTTGGCGCTGTTCTGTTTTAAAAACTATCCTGTGGGTTCTCTCAACCTTCGAGAAAGTGTCGTCAAGAGCAGCGTATATTATTCTGCTGATTTATTGAAGACCAGTGCAACAAAGCGGCGAAAAATGCTCAAGAGTATTGCAGTCATCGCTGATACATCTGGTCAGAACCCTGTAAATAAAATATTCGCTATTGCTGCATCATTAGCAAGTCTACCAGTTAGAACCACGCCATGTCAGTTCCGTGGAAGAGGAGTGGTGCTGCTTTATATAAAACAAGTTTAATTTTCCCAGAACTGCTTTCCTGTAAAATCGGAGAAGTGGTTTTTGCAGTCTTGTCTCATCATGAAAAGACAAACACGACGATAATTATGTATTAATAATTGAACAAAACAGAAGTTGTGAATGGCAAATGGACCTTTATTACATGTTGCTGATGAGAAGCAACGTGGCAAACATAAGAATGCAAATGAAAAGTGTTCATCAATCAAACATATGCAACCTACACACTGTAAAGATAAAGTACGAGCTCGGAGGACATCATAAATAAGATTAACGAAGTAGACACCATAGCGCGCCTAATGCAGTGTAGCTGCACGCATTCACTGCTGTTTTTGTGCTTTTGTATACAGTCGTGCAAACTCTGCAATGCATTGATAATACGGCAGATTCGAGGAGGCCTTTTCTCTGTGTTCTTTTGTCGGCAGCTGGTCCCCTGCACAAAAGAGGCAAGAAATAATATTAGAAAAACGTAATAGCTTGGATACAAAAGCTGCATTTTTTGTTAATTCTAGCTGTGCACACATTCATTAGTATGTCTCGCGTTCATGAACAGACATGGTCGAAGTATTGAGCTTTGACTATTTTGACATATGTTTGGCTCAGGCACTTGGGCAGCTGACCAGGCATATGGGTATATGATTTCATTATCTAATTGCACGAATCAGTTCCATAGCTAGCAATTCTTCTTCGGGGGGTAGGAATGGGGTTAAATTTAAAAAAAACAATCTCATTATGTATCTGCTTTATTTATATTACATATATATGTTTGCGTTTTCATACGACACTTGACGTACGTTTGCGTACATGCAGGTTTTACAGAGCATGATCATCTGCTTGATCCCCTAAATGTCTACTTGGTTGTTCATTGGTATTGTGAGCTGCATAGACACTGTTTAAAGAAGCAATGTTTCACGCGTAGTAGCTACAGCAGCACACTCATTGCGCCCAATGTGTTGTGTTGTGCTTTTCTAAAACTGTCTTTAATAGTAAGCTGACCGAAGCAGGAAAAAAAATAAAAAACACAGGAGAACTTACCTTCTCATTGGTACAGATGGCCGTCTAACAGAGGTGTGCTTCGTCGTAATTTCGGGTAGGGCAGCAAAGGTTCACCGGAGAGGAAGCCACTCTAAAGTACGGTGAACCCAGCGCATCAAAAGTTTGCTATGCCGCTCACTTGTCAAGCTTTCGCACCACGCTTGAACTGATGCGGTGTGCGAGCTTCATCAAAACACTTCAAAGCACTGGAATCCACAGTAAGTCATGGAGCACTCGCACGAAGAGTATACGCACACACGAAGGCAGGTAATCCACTGGCTCATGCACGGAACGCAACACATCACGGCACTGGTGAGTGCTCCTTTTGACACCACGCCCGCTTGTCCCGGCGCCACAGTAGCCGTTGCTGAACCGTTCGGAGACAGCTCCGTAGTAAACGCGCACCGTCATTGTCGAAAGAACGCGGCGGTGGCAGCCTACTTGATCGAGAAACGCCGTCAAAGCGAGACGGGCTCCGCCATGAACGCGATGCTGGCGCAAATATTTCACTCGAGGGACGATTCAAGGTAGCTCGATCGCTTGCTTGACAATCTCGAGAAACGCTCAAGATTTTTTCAAGTGAAGGAAGCCTTTCAAGTGAAGGGCGGTTTGTGAATGGGAAAACGCCACTTAAGGAGCGTTTCGAGTGAAGGGTCGAGTGAAGGAGCGTTTGTGAATACGGGCCTTAGTGTTGCTGTATATGCTACCTAAAGGTAGTATATGCAGTAGAGTTACTGTATATGCCACCGCTAAGTAGCGGAGTTGCGTTACTGTTTTCCGGGCGCCGCTCACTCCGCCTAGAGGAGTTCAGTGCCTCTACTCGCCGAGCGCCATCACGTGGTCACAGGTGGTTCATTTGCACTGCGGAGAAGCCCACGCTACGCAGATTCCGGGCAGATCAAGCCGGGTTGGCCACAGATGTTGTCATTCTCGCTGCGCTTCTTCGGTAATGTAGCCATGCTGCCTGTTTGTCACTAGTAACGCGGCAGAAAATGCATTCTGTGTTGAATTGTACTACGTAGAGCCCATGCGCTTAGACGCTGGTGCCGCGGGTGTTGCTATAGAAAGATTAGTGTTCAGTAAGAAGCAATAAACGCTTGGCAGATGTCGTCTGCAGGATTTTCTCTTGGAGGTGCAAACCATTGTTGCATCGCGGTTTAAGGAGACCGAGAGCACCGGTCTAGCTTGGTTGAGGGCCAGTGCTGTTGTGGCATTGAGGTAGGCAATTCCCCCTTTTCTACTTCTCTGCTGACGCCCATGCGCTTGGCTTTTTTTTTTATTCCATGGCCCCTCAATCCTTGCTCTATTTGTATTAACCACGGATGCAGTAGTGAATACGTTATACGTGCAGAGTTGACCAGCGTGTGTCAGCTGCATACGCCCAAATTGGTCTGCGGGTTAAAACGCTAAAAATAAAGGGAGAATCGAAACTAGAACTATTTGAATCGGCAAGGTGTTGCTGGTAGTTTGTGAATCGAATGCAGCTTTGGAACCTAAAGTGAAAAGGATATTGGACATGACATGGTTGTTGAGCAACGATTTACAATAATTGTCGTGAGCCGCGATTGTAATACGAGAGTAATACGAGAGCCACGCGTAACGTGTGCGTCGCACGGCCACTCTCGATCGCTATCCAGCTCGATTCAGTTGAAGACTGCAAGGCTTTAGCTGGTTAACTCACACAGTTAACGAATGAGACCAACGCAATGAAAATATGCCATTTCTAACTCCCTCGATAGCGAGGAAGAGTGAAAAATAATTTTATGCGCATAAATGGGAAAAACAGCATAAAAGAAGCCGAAGCTAATGTGTGGCCTACTATAAATATGCATATGCATCACTGGTTCAAGGAGCTGAGGCACGTTTTTTCCTTTTACATACCAGAAACGTAAACATAAAATCAAGGCTTCCAGGCGTGACCAGAACAACTGAGTTTTTCTCGTACTTTCATAAAAATAGAGAGAAAAGAAAACGAAAAGAATAAATAAAGCAACGCTTGTAATCTGAAGTGTGAGCGCTGCTCCAACGCAGGTGGTGAGTGGCTTTCCCGCAAGACATTTGAACTGGAGATGGCGTACCTTGGCGCAACTCTGCTACCGAAAGGTAGCATATACAGTAACTCTTGTTTCACTAGTAAACTTCTCTTTTCAGTCTGCCTGACCGGCGGTACGACTGCACTCACTTGGCATCCCGTTTGAACGCGATGGGGAAGACAGGCTCACTATTACGATGCGTTGCTCACCACCCTAGTGTAGAAAGGGCAAAGTTCCGGTCGCTCTGGCGGGCTGCGCTTGCTTGGTTTTCTCATAGCGTGCACGGAAAACGTGTTTCTTGGGGCTTTTATTTCGCATTTCACACGCTATGGGCGCCGCTCCTTCATCATCCTGGAAAGCAGGCATGCACTCCTGCTGCACATTTAGCCGCTGCAAAAGTTTGAAATTGTCGAAGAGCTGGAAACTACCCGTGAAGTTATACGGTTTACTATGCTAGTACGAGGAGTAAAGGCGTCAAGAGCGGATTATGGCAGTTCATAGATACTTCCACGGTTTTGTCACATTAAGAATCTTTTGTCCTGCACAGTATTATTACAAACTAATAACGGGGAGAAACTTCATAGCCGGACACATATGAAAAGGAAGCACGTTTGTAAACTGTAGCAACAGCAAATACACAATCACTGTGCATTTAGAGATTGGGCATAATCTTTCCGAGACAACCATTTGTAATGATAAAGTAGCTAAGCTGCTAGTTTATACACCACTGTTATAATACCGTACCGTGAGCCCTGCAAGTGCTTTATTCATCTTATGGCTGTAGACATCACGTCGCCGCTCAGTGTCAACAAATTTATGCTGTGTGTTCTCGCTGTGCGTTTATATGTACAGGTATTTCAAACAACCCCCACCGATAAGTCAGCAGGCTGGCGTGTTTTGATGCTTGGATCAAAATCACGAGTTCGATTCTCACATACGCCAACTACATTTGCATGAAAGCGCAATGTAATAACATTGTGGTCAGATTTAGGTGCAAGAATGTCAGACAGGGCGTGTTGGTATTGCATATTTGAAGGGTACTGTGTAATGACGCTCAATGTAAACAGAAGTGGCGCCCGGTGTGTGTGCACCCTCTCTCTATATGGTCGTCGTCGCGCATTACACTTCAAATGGATTCAGGTGCACGTTAAAGAAAAAAACCTCAGGTGGCCGGAAAGAATCTGGAGTCTTACACGGCGGCGTGAGTACTTTTAATATCTAGGTTTTGGCACGTAAATTATTATAATCTTGCATGCGCCCGAGCTGCCGCCAATATACAGTTGCCGCTATGAAAATTAGTTGAAAAACTAACCAAAGCAGCAATAAAAATTTCGATTCTTTCGCAAAATCAGACGCGGTTATCAGGGGCGAATCTAGGCGTAACTAAAAACATGATCAATCCTAGTGGTTATTTTTGTTCGACAGGTGTCACGACGAAAACGAGCCCATTCGGCGATTTGTAGACGCCTTTGGGAGGCGTCAAACTACGTCGAAAAAGGCTCGAATACTGCAGCCATCGCCCCTAAAAACACACATAAAGTTTCAAATGGCTCAAATATGAATAGCTATGTTCATCTAGGGGAAAACATATCATGGCTTTCCAGAGGCGTTGATAAAGCAAACAGCAAGCGCCACATAATGTGCTACCATCTGTGAGGCATTGTGCGACTCTTTATGGCCTCCGAGATAGCGAGCGTGCGGCGTGGGTCTTGGAGGCAATGCAACTCTTGCTTTGGATAAAAAACCTGTATGTATCATGCGCTCGTCCGCACTGGTACAATCTACTGTGTGCGTGTGCGCGTGCGTGCGTGTGTGTGTGCATGTAACAAAACGTATTAATAAGTATGCTCTTAGCTGTCAAAGGGCGCAATGGGAGCCGGGTTTCGCTATCGTGTTTAACTCTTAAAGGAGAAGCCTAAAGGTTCCCCAATTTTCCGCTACCTTTCGCTCGCGGCTCTGTTATCACGCTCTCTCATGGCGTTCGTTGTCTATAACTTATTGTACTTATCTCGACAATATACCATTGAGTGCGCCAGCTTACGCACATTTTGAGTTTCAATTCGTTGCTGCTGCTCAAACTAAATCTCTTGTATTTGTATAAAATCCTAGTGACGCTGAGCTTATGCGTCTCCCACGCATAAGCTTTATGAAAGCACCCACCTGTCGTTTGGCCATCATTGGCAGGTGGCTACCCGTTCGAAGCGCTGAATTTACGCGTCGAGTTCGTCGTGGTCTTCGTTGTAGGGAGAAATGAGGTAGTGGGAGCTTCTGAACGCTTCGCCGCTTGCTTCCACGCGCTCTCCACCCATTCCCACCTTACCAGCCGTGAGGTCTGCAAGATCACTTTTACCTTTTATCAGACATTGCTCCGCTCTCAGACGAGCGATCTCCTGTTGATGCACTATTCGCGACGCGTCCCTATCCTCCGCTCGTCTATCGCGCTCTTTGTTCTCCTGCTCATCGATCCACTCTTTCAGTTTTTTACCAGACAAGCCAAGTTCCTCTCCAATCCGAGAATGCTTCTTCCAACCCATTTCCGCCTAATAAAAAAAAGTGGGCTATTTGGTTAGGGTTCATAATGATATTCAATGGAGCAGCGTTAAGACAGATACATGAACGAGAAAAGACGTGACAAGCACTGCACTCACAACTAAAATTATATTGAAAAAATGCCACCCATATGTCCCGCGTCATCCAACTCATTGTCATCAAAGGTGCCACGTGAAAAATGGCAGTATATTCACGGAGTGAATGGTGGAGAGTGGGGCGATGCATCCGTCCGTCCATTCGTTCTTGCTTCCGTCCGTCCATGCGTGCGTCTGTGAGGCCGTCTATGCGTCCGTCTGTGCGACCGTCCATGCATCCATCTTGCTGTCCATGCGTCTGTTCGTGCGTCCGCACGTCCATTTGTGGGTCCGTCCCTGAGTTCATCCATGCATCCGCCCCTGCGTTCGTTCATGCGTTCATCTTTCCGTGCAGCCATCTGTGCGTCTGTGCATGCATCTGTTTTTATGCCCGTTCGTCCATCTATTCAACACTCCAAGTACCTCCATCTCGCATCTTTTCATCATATATTCCGCTTACAGAAGCACCGCCATCCTGCGTAAGTTACAAAGACTAAACGAGAGGTGGCACACGCACACTTTCTTAAGGCTTGCGCTTCTTGTCTACTTCCCACCTGTAACCACCTCGAGTTCCGATATACCAGTTCACTGTATTCATGGCACTGCGGCCCAATGCTCGCTCAGCCTTTCTAAAACCAAGGAGGTTACGCCAGCGAGTATAACGTAGCAACTGTTTCTTGTCAGATAATACTCAATGCACATGGCAATGGCTGCTAATGGGGAATGAGAGACAGAGAATTCGGCTTTTACTTTGTTACGGCTTGTGCTTCATTTCTACTTCCTACTTTTAACCACTTCGAGTTCATGGTATATACTAATTCACTGTATTCATAGCACTGCGGCTAAACCCTCGCTAAACCTTTCTAAAACCAAGGAGGTTACACCCCGCGAGTAAAACGTAGCAACCCCTTATTGTCAGATAAAGCTCAATGTACATGCCAATGGCTGCTAATGGGGAAGGACAGATAGGAGAATTCGGCTTTTAGTTAACGTGCACGCTGCGAATTTTTTATTGTTCAACAACGCACAGGAGAAATCTCCAACCAGCACCACCTTGCAGGTCAAAACATGAGACTGGTTCCACACTACGAGTACGACTACTACTAGAGACGAACGGGGGCCGCTATCAGGAGCTTCACCCCTGCTCTCCCATAGTAGAGTACCCTGTACTCTAAATCGTTACCCCCTTTTTCTAATCACCCCTAAAACGTCAGGGAAATATCAGCTTGGAAACAGCCACGTGGAAAACATGAGCAACATAAAGATTTACAACCGATCAAAGCGTATACGAAGTGGCTCTATGCTGTGCAGGCTTGCAAGAGAGAATCTAATTCTTTTGATGAAAGGTACATATGTGCTTTACTAATGCATCTCTCTTTTATTCAGTTGATGTGAAAAGCTTTCATAATTTATCTTGTCTTTTTATTGGGATGCCATCACATTATTATGGTGTCATTAAAATGTGGAATACGTCCACACGAGGGGCTACGGTTGGCTAGATAATAACTAGTAAGATTAGAGGAGGAGAATAAGCGTATGTGTTCTTGCAGTATTATATTATTGCACCTCCAATTTTGCCCCACATACACCTTATCTCATGGCAAAGTGGTTGTATACACAATACCTATCATGCAAGTTATGAAGTTGTGGACATGGTTGGTTGTGCATCCATCTTTTACAGATGCACTTGCTTTTTCATGATAAGTGGGCAAATCCTTCCAATCTTTGGGGGGGGGGGGCAGAAAACACCAAATCATCCTTGTACCGATTGAAAACATTCTTGAGACCATGGAAAAAGCGATGTAGTAATTAATAAATGTTTTCAGAATTGTGGTCTTGGCCTTCTGTTCACCTCCAAAATAATGGAGCAGCAGCTGCTGCAGTATCTTGAATTACGCCTGCTGTTCACTCCACACCATAAATGCCGGAAGAACCAACCCAGATCGAAAAAGCCGCTGTTACATGCTACGTCAGCTCACTCAAAACTCATAAAGTGGTATTATTGTTTTCTACTTTGTTCTTTGTTCTCTTCATTCAAAAATCATGCCATCATCAGGTTCTAGAGAGATTTAACAACCAGCATTTTAGGCTGAAGACGGCCGCTTACGGCAACGCTGCGAACACGACTGCCTGCAAAAAGCTCATTGAATGGAATAAGGTAAAAAACGCGGTATCCCTGATGAGCGGAAAACTCGCGCCAGCAAGTTCAATGTTGTACCATGCCTGCATCGCTTTTACCATGGTCTCAAGAATGTTTTCTATCGGTACAAGGTTGATTTGGTGTTTTCCGCCTCCTAGAAGATTGGAAGTATTCGCTCACTTATCATAAAAAAAGCAAGTTCATCTGTAAAAGATGAATGCACAACCAACCATGTCCACAACTTCATAACTTGCATGTTAGGTATTGTGTATATGATACCTTTGTCATGCGATAAAGCGTATGTGGGACAAAATGGGAGGTGCCTCCATATAAGATTGCAAGAACACGTACGCCCGCTTTCCTCTTCTAATCCTACTAGTTATCATCTAGCCAACCATAGCCACTTGTGTGGATGTAATCCACATTTTAATGGCACCATCATTTTGTCAAGTAAAGAGTCTATAGACCTTAAATCAAATTAACTAGATTATCTCTTGAAAACGTGCATAGCATAGGGCCACTTCGTATTGCTTCTATCTGTTGTAAATCTTTATGTTGCTCATGTTTTCCACGAGGCAGTTTTCGAGCTGATATTGTCCTGAGGTTGTTTACGTGGCACCTTTGATGACGGCAAGTTAGATGACGCTGGGTATATAGGGGGCATTTTTCCAATAAAATTTCAATTGTGAGTGCACCACTCGTCGTGTCTTTTCTCGTTCGTGTATTTGTCTTGAAGCTGCCACATTCAATTTATTGCCACCCACTGCGCAAAGGAAAATTGCGGCTCTAAAAGTGAGAACTAGAGCATGGTCCTACGTCGTGGACGCCAGAAAAATTGTGATGGTTAGGGTTCGGCACTTCTATTATTGTGAAGCGGCGTAGAAAATAGACAGGGAGGTGGTTTTAAATCTTTTATGTAACAAACAAATTTAAAAAAATTGAAGCGATATCGGTAGTGGGGTCCTCGTCGGAACGTCTAACCCAGCACGTGAGGAGAGAAGAACGAATGGTAGTCCCGTGATGTGAGGCTCATGGTTTAAGGGCGTTGGCAGTGGTGCCTCGGAGATGCCTGGACCAGCCTGACCTCGAAAACGTCTCGAGCACCGTCCAGCAGTGCGGTTCCACGTGAAGGTTCCGTCCAGCACAGCACTGTCTGCACCGTGCTGGGATGCTGCTCGCCACAGCTTCGGTGCGGCAGATCAACAAATGCTCCTCGCCTCAGCGAAGACGCTGCCAGTCGCAGCTAGGGTGCAGACGCTCATGAGCTAGCAGCCCATGTCCCTGCCTGGCACATCGCTCGGTATGGCTTGGCACCAGTCAGCGGCCCTTGGTTCAGCGAGTCACCCGAACGCTGGCGCCTAGAGCCTTGGCACATCGGCCATCCTGGACCTCGCCTGGCTCCGTGGTCCTCCGTACTCACATTCTTCTCGCCCGGCAAAACGTCTCGCCCGTCATGGAGTTCGGAAGTGCGCTGAGCTTGGCCCGAACTCTGAAAGCACGCCTCGTGCCACCGCACTTTTCTTTTTCGTATCTCCGTGCTCGGTGGTCTGTGCCGACGGTGGTTTCGCAGTATTTACTCGTGACATATGGGTTATTTCCCCCCGAACGCAAAGCACAAGCGAAGGCTAGGCGACCGGCGAGAGCAGAAAAGGGCTAGAGGAGAGGGTGCTGAACGACTGAATCAAGCGCACATTGAATAAAAGAACCAATTTAAGAAGGGAAGCTGTTGTTTTCACGACAATACGAATGGTTAGTAACGGCAGCGCCTTGGACTATTGAGGGCACCCAGGATATGGCGTTCAGTAAACAGGAAGCAAAAAAAATCAGTTGTTTTTCTTGTTTTAGTTAGAAAAAAAACAAATGACCACCCTTTTTACTCCATACCGGGTGCGAGTGGGCATACTCGGGTATCTCGGCTGGTTGTTTAGTCCATGGATGTTTTTCTTGACAGAAGTGGACAAAAGAGACCGGCACTCATGTATTCGGTCATTCTAGCTACGCAGGCAGCGCCATGCGCCCCGCCTCTGAAGCTCGCACGTGGTGATAACAATCTGCAATGCAGTTCGGTGTGGCTCAGGGTTTGGTCTCGCAGTAGTCATGGGCGCGCCGTCACGCACTGTGACGTTCACGCATTGCGGCGGGCCCATGACCACGTATTCCCGTGTGACATACATTGTCGGCTATCGTATAATTTGCAAAGGAGCCTTTTTTTCAAGAGTCTGGAATATATGTCATTGTATTTGTAGCGCGGTAAGATTGTTCCCGTTCTTTTCAATACCCTTAAGGTGTTGCTGTAGTTTGTAATTGATAACTGCCGAGTGTGCAAGTTTGTGTGATACAGAGTGGACCCGAGGTGAACTATTGGCCCGAGACACCGCTTCGGCGGCACCCAACAAGCCACACCTTTTTACTTTTTTTTTACCAGCGTTGGGGCAAAGGAGCCTTTTTTCAAGAGTCTGGAATATATGTCATTGTATTTGTAGCGCGGTAAGATTGTTCCCGTTCTTTTCAATACCCTTAAGGTGTTGCTGTAGTTTGTAATTGATAACTGCCGAGTGTGCAAGTTTGTGTAATAAAGAGTGGACCCGAGGTGAACTATTGGCCCGAGACACCGCTTCGGCGGCACCCAACAAGCCACACCTTTTTACTTTTTTTTTTACCAGCGTTGGGGCAAATGATATGGACGATTGCTTTACCTTCATTTAAAGATGTATGCGTCTCTTTAGCGAGAGGAAAGATGGTCTGTGGCGAAACTAGAGGGCCACACGTCTTTTGCTACTCCGGACGCGCTCGCTTGCGAGATCGCCTCATCACCATCTCGTCCACCATTTTGATCTACCATTGCACCGCTTATAGTCATTGTAATTGTCGAATAGGGTGTTCGTGTAGGATGTACGGGTGTTCGTTATTTTCCCCCCGCTTGTTCTAAGCGCGTCGCTACGCCAAGCAGAATGCAGAAGCGCCCCCCCCCCCCCCCCCTGAACGCAGTACCTGTGCCTACAAAGGTTACATGGAACCTAAAGGCATTCATTGGTAGCTGACACTAGTGAAAACAATTCACGAGTGAGTACAGGAAACAATATTAATTATTTAAAACAAACCAGGAATCATGTCTAGATGGAAAAAAATAAACAAACCGCTCTAGAGCCATTATCGAGAGTTGGCCAACGGCACACTTGCGTCTTCAGAAGCAAAGTGAACAGAAAAGCGTGTCTCGCTTGCAGGAAGTAAATATTTATTTATTTATTTATTTATTTATTTATTTATTTATTTATTTATTTATTCATTCATGTACCCTAAAGACCTGACGGCAATACATAGGAGGGGGGGTGCTAATATTCTTGATAGATACAATCAACACAGGCACTAAAGTAATAAAAAATTTCAAAAACTGAATATCATCACGCAAAAATAAAGAGCAATGAATTGTAGTTAGAAAAAATACACGTGAAGTAATTGTAATAACAAACTGCACTAAAAAGAAGAGAACAACGAGGCTGAACATTTTTTTCCCACACAGTGGTAAAGTGATCGAGCTATGCAGTGAGCTAGAAGTACCATGGTGCGCACATGTAGTACATTTGAGGCAGTAATACGGGGTTGCTCAAACATGAAGATAAACTTTTAATTTGTCGGTGAATTCATCATGGCTTTTTGTACAAATAATATCCTTAGGCAGTTTATGGCATTCAAAAATAGCAAAAACCAGTGGCGAATATGAAACAGGTTTGCACGGGCAAAGAAGGTTGAAGTTTGAATTCATCATAAAGGTGACAGAGTTTATGATGGGCAGGTTTAATAAGTGCAGACAATGGCGAATCATTACGATAGAAATTGTGGAAGAGAGATAGAAGCGACAACCGTCCACGTGGCTGCAAAGATGGCAACTTCAGCGACATTTTTATTTCATTTATGCTAGAAGTTTGAGAAAAAATATTGTTATAAATCGGGCACTTTTGATTAGAACGGACTCTATTTTATTTATGAAATAAGCTTGGTGAGGGCTCCATATTGGCGAAGCATATTCAAGTTTAGAGCAGCCTAGTGCACTGTAAGCTTTTTTTTTTTTTTGCAGCAGCAGCCGCAGCAGAATTGGTGCAAGCGCAAGCTCGGGTCACGCATGTATATCACCGATCGTGTGGCTTGCCTTCCTAGCTGCTTCGTCATCATCTCGCATTGTTCACTTTAGGAGTTACGAAACTATCGTGAAGAGCGTTTCGATTGCCTTCCGTGTAAAAGGCGCTACCGTACACGCCATACATATCGCGCGTTTGCCATTCGGCTGCTGTTGTGGGTTCCCCGTTTAACACGGCTAGGGCGACCTGGCCACCCTAGCCGGTCCGTGCAACCAGGGTGCCGCATACCGCTAGTGCCTCCACTGCTTCCCCCTTCTCTTTCTCTGCCTCTTCTGTATTTTGAATGCGTTGCCTTACTGGCCGAGTGTCTTGGTAGCTTTGACTTCAAGCGAACAATCACGTCTTCGGTGGCCATCACGCATGGCTCCCTGCTCGAAGTGACACTTGAATTAAATATTATTGATGAAGCTACGAACATTGATAACGTGCGCCTGTTATTGGTTTTTGTACTGTTTTCACAGGTACTAATTACCCAGCACCAGTTGGGTGACTGCAGCAGCTCTGTGGAAGTGGACTACCAGCCATTTCTAACTGTATACCATGCGTTGTAGGGGCTGTTATAGGTGACCAAATAAAATTGTCGCTTAACTAGTTATTAACGGTATGAGCGTTAGCGAGCTAGCGATAACATCACTCCTACAATGGGTGAAGCAATCACTTATCAATGACGATTACTCGCTGCTCGTACATTGTCTCTGCACTGCTGAAAGAGCTTGATATCATTTTAAGATGTGCTTCAGGCATACGTCATAGTAACATTTCTAACGATACTCGAGTGTGAAGCGTGGTTCTGTGGAAGGAAATGTAAAAAAAGGAAACAAAAACGCCTTTGTACAGAGACGCCCTGTATAAAATGGCTTTTGTTGGCTTAAAAAATAGTTTGAGGTGCACATATGGTGCGATACTGAAAGCACGTACGCGGTATACCCTTAGAATGTTCAGGACACGCCTCGCCGGCAACTAAGAAAGCTCTCACCTTTCGACGGCGAGCGTTATTGAGGCCACAGCCGTGTGCTGCTTTTCTTCGTTCCTGTTCGCGCGTGCTGTTTTCCTTAGTTTCTCCCCCTAAAATGCGAAGCACTTAGGGTGGAGCTCAATCTGGTGTGTGGCCTGGCCACCCTTACTACGCATTCCCGTCCACTCCCTCCCTCTCTCTCTCTCTCTACACTCCTACGCTTCGGCCTTTCTTCTTCTCGGCATTCCTGCTGGTGACGTCTACACCCCCAATGCGCACGAGCGTCGTCTTTCTCTTGTAATAGGCTGCCCCCCCCCCCTCGCTCGTTTTGCAACGCCTGCGCAAGCAACGTCTGGTGGCGAGTTTCTTGATTTCTATATATATATATATATATATATATATATATATATATATATATATATATATATATATATATATATATATATATATATATATATATTTATATAACGTGCGCATCCTGGTAAAAGTAAAAAGAACCGTATTTACCACCTCTATAAGATCTCTTTTCCTACATGTAGTGTGGAGTTGCATATCAAGTGCTTTCAGATGGCACTGCAGGTGCCACAGACATAATTGTCTCTCACGTTCAATTCGAACACGCATCGAAGACATAATGTGACAACTCGGGTCAACTTCAGGTTTGCAGCACCTTTCTTGCACTTGCAACTTCTGAGGTGGCAGTCCATGCTTAAAGTTCGACATTTATTATGACGGTTGCGTCATTTACAGTAACTGTACGTGGATGCTGTCTTACTGGACGATAGCTTTGCCTTCTATCTGCGCCTGCAATCAGCTCCCCGTTTAGCCAAATAATTTCGTCACTTTTGCTTTCTTATGTAAAGGCCAAGATGAAAATACTGAAAAAACCTGACGAAGCGTTGTTTTTATCAAGCCACCAATTCCGCAACATTAAAATTGTACAACCTTAGACAATTTTTATTACTACTCTTGCTCTATTCCTCTCCACGCTTCGTGATTATTTGCCTTCCAGACAATTCTCAGCGAAGGCATGCCGTGAGTGCAAGCTTGGTGGACTTCTGTGCGCTACAAAACAAATTTGATCTTTGTTTCACACAACAGCAGTCACTCAAGGCGCTCAAAATAGGTGGGTAGATGTGCAACTCTTCCTGAACAAGCATTGGTTTTCCGAGTATTCAGAACACAATAATCTGGAGTGACAGAACTACAACTGTCCCCTGTATATACTAACGCAAGCAGAACACCGAGACTGTCTAAATATAAAGAGCATGAAATAGCAAAAAATACAGTTTTCCTACTGCCTCTTCAGAAAGAAGAGCGCGATCCCAAAGTAATGCCTTTAATCAGGCGGCGTATTATGAAACTTCTGAAACATTACAAAAATTCGTAAGTTTAACAAAAAAAACACATCCTTTGACGATGCTGAAAATCGCTAGATCTAGGTATAAATTTCTAGGACTGGCATCACAGCCTTCCAGCCAGATTTGGTTGACCAGCGTCAACTCATCGCTATAGCCTTGCGTGTCATGGTCCAGGCTAGAGGGTTCTTGAAATTATCGTCTCACCTTCACTCAGAAGCTTTACACAATAGATGTATTGTCTTTTTCGCAGACTTTCTGCTCGAAAAAAAAAACTCCTTTATCAGCGTTATTCTTAAGTAGCAACAATTTAAATGTATTTAGTCATTATTGTCATTTTTCGCAGTCAGCGGATCTGTTCATTGACAAAACTTTAGCGCTATACGATGTCAAATTATATTTAAACACGCATGTGACTATAGAAGGACAGACCACTGCAATATTTTATTACAGTGGTATGTCCAAACACGTCCAAACATGATAGTCAGGACATGGAAGCCATGTGCAGCATAATTTACGTTCACCTCGTAACGCTCTGCAAATTTTAAAGTGATATATCAACCTTTTCCATTCATGCTTGACATATCAACGATTGCCACTGTACGTGGTATCTGCCTTTTTTGCCTATGTAAATTGCTTCAGTTGCAGGTGGTCGCTGTGCGGCTGTATGGTGCCACAAAAATTGTTATACAGGCCTAGGCATCGATTTCTGCAAGTTCTACGGCCATGCATGGTAGATTTGTTTTGCCAATGCGCGCATATTTCCATTTGAGTAGTTGCCACCGCTGTGACTGTTGTGAATATGTGTACTACGTAGATTTGCACTGGTCCTACACGGCTTGGAATGGTCACGCTTCTCTGGATTTTCGCTTGGACGTGATTTTCTAGCGGAAAACCACGTTTCCTTGTGTCCTAAACTCGAGGCAGTATATCGTTATGCAATAAAAAGAATGAAATGAAAATTTAAGGTGCTCAGCATTACTCGGCGATGGCAAGAGGGGAAATTCGAAGCTTTCACTGAGCATCTCATCTTGATTTTCACGACTGTTTGTAATGATACTGGAAAGATGGAATAGCATCACGTGGTGCTGGAGTGATAATCGCCACAAAGAAACATACGGACACATGTGTCACCGTAACTGACACGTGCATTGAAATATTGTAGTTTGCCTTCGCTCATCTGCAGCTCTAATTTGTGCTATCGGGGTCTGCTACCGCGCGTCTAAATGCACAGATGATTTGCCAGAACTTGGCCAAAGAGTGCAACATGGCAATATTTAAAATCAATTAGCCTCAATAATGTCAATAAAGTAATAATGAAGGGACTTCTGTAATCTAGGGATTTTTCGTGGGTCAATCTAGGGATAAAACATTGCCTCAGGCTGGCATCACTGCGCAATGTCGCATCCTCCAACGCTTCACCGAGGAAGTTTCGGTCCGCATCTGTTGCTGGTCCTTGTAGCCTTGGGACTCTTACTTTGCACTGCAGTATGAGGTGCGCCACAGCGAGCTGTCCCATCGCAGTTTGGGCAGATGTTGCTATGCCACATTGGCCTCATATGGTGCAATAGGATGCCGTGGGTAACCGTGTTGCAATCAAGGCGCCTTTAGCGTGTTTTTTTTTTCGTCTATCGTTAGTTTCGGTTTTGAAGAAGGTGTGACATGCATTCGAGGTGATAATGTTGCAGCAATGCATGATATGTTAGCGGTGTAGATTTTTTTGTCTCTGCTGATGTTGTTGAGTCGGAAGTGCCTCCGATCCTGTGCGGAGAAGTCCGGTTGACGTATTTGCGGCCACGGTGTCTGGCGCTTCATTCTCCCGGAGACCTGCATGATTAGCAACCTACACGATGCATGTGTTGGCGGGTGAATTGCTGTGGTGTTTTACTACCATAATCGCCCCCGTGAAGACTCTGTCTCTTATGCAGTTCCATACTCCTATCTTGGATTTGCTGAAGACCACGATGAAATCCTTACCCGTCTGCATTCTAAAAGAAGGAGAGTACACCTGACTCTTTTCGGAGGGTTTTCACTTGCCACTTATACGACACTCTTTAAAGACACGGTTACTCTCCTGCTGGGTCAGAACTAGTCAGCGCATTCAGGAGAGTTTTCTGACCATTTTGAGAAGTGTGAAAGGACTTTTTTTTACAAAAGATCACAATGTCACTGATTAAGGAGTCAATTGACTTTTCACTGTAATGCCCTTAGGCAGATCAAGCGACTCTACGGCTATTTTCATCATCGCAGATGTTGATTGATTGATTTGTGGGGTTTAACGTCCCAAAACCACCATTTGATTATGAGAGACGCCGCAGTGGAGGGTTCCGGAAATTTTGACCACCTGGGGTTCTTTAACGTGCACCCAAATCTGAGTACACGGGCCTACAACATTTCCGCCTCCATCGGAAATGCAGCCGCCGCAGCCGGGAATCGAACCCGCGACCTGCGGGTCAGCAGCCGAGTACCTTAGCCACTAGACCACCGCGGCGGGGCTCGTCGCAGATGTAAGAAAAGCACAAAAATTACACTATCTCTCACTAAAGGGAAGCATGTGCGGAGGCGAAGCAACGAGCGCTAACACTTACACTGCAGACGGCTTGGACGCTGGCAGTCGTGGCAGCGTTGCGCAGCAGACAAACCTGGGGAGGTGCGAAGCACATATAAATGTACTGGTTTTACATACTGCTAATCACTTCTAAAAGGCTCTGATACACAGAAGAGCCTGACTAGACACAGGGAACCGCAGCCCGCTTCTGGTTAACACGAACGCTGCAAATTTTCATTGTTCAACATCGCACAGGACAAATTTCCCATCGGTACTACCTTGGACCTCATGATCCAGTGGCTATACGTACGGGGTGGTCAGTGAATGGTTGTGCAGAACCGTCAGTATATAAATATCAATCAAGAAACTCGCCAGCAGACGTTGCTTGCGCAGGCGTTGCAAAACGAGACAGGGGGACAGCTTAACGCAAGAGAAAGACGACGCTCATGCGCATTGGGGGCGTAGACACCACTGGCAGGAATGCCTAGAAGAAGACAGGCTGGAGCGTAGAAGGGTAGAGAGAGAGAGAGAGAAAGGGAGTGGACCTGAATGCGTAGTAAGAGTGGCCACGCCACACACGAGATTGAGCTCCACCCTAAGTGCTTCGCATTTTAGGGGCGAAGCTCCTTATAGTGGCACCCGTTCGTCCCTCGTAGTTGTAGTCGCAGTCGTAGTGTGTAGCCAGTCTTACATTTCGACCTCCAAGGTGGTGCCGGTGACAGATTTCTTCTGTGCATTGTTGAACAATAGAAAATTCGCAGCATGCGCGTTAACTAAAAACCGAATTCTCCTTTCTCTCATCCCCCATAGCAGCCATTGGCTTGTACATTGAGCACTATCTGAGAAGAAAGGGTGGCTACGTTATACTTGCTTGGCATAACCTCGTTGGTTTTAGAAAGGCTTAGAGAGCGTTTGGCCGCAGTGCCATGAATACAGCGAACTAGTATATACCATGAACTCGAGGTGGTTAAAGGTGGGAAGTAGACACGAAGCGCAAGCCGTAAGAAAGTGTGCGCGTGCCACCTCTCGTTTAGTTCTTGGAATGTCCGCGGGATGGCTGTGCATATGCGGAATATATGATGAAAAGATGCGAGATGGTGGTACTTGAAGTGTTGAGTAGATGGATGAACAGACACACAGACAGATGCATGAAAGGATTCACGGATGGCTGCACCGATAGATGGACGCATGGACGGGCGCAGGGGCGGATGCATGAACGAGCGCAGCGATGGACGTACAAATGGACGTGCGGACGCATGGACGGACGGAAGCAAGAACGAATGGGCAGACGGATGCTTTGCCCCACTCTCCATCATACACTCCATGGATATGCTGCCATTCTGGGAGCGGGGAAGAAACTAAGGAAAACAGCGCACGCTAACAGAAACAAAGAAAACCAACACACGGCTGCGGCCTCAATAACGCTCGCTGTCGAAAAGCGAGAGCTTTCTTAGTTGGCGGCGCGGCGTGTCCTGAACATTTTAAGGCTACCGCGTAGGTGCTTTTAGCATCGCACCATATGTGCACCTCAAACTATCTTCTTTAAGCCAGCAAAAGTCATTTTATACAGCGCGTCTCTGTACAAAAGCGTTTTCGTTTTCTTTTTTTTTACATTTTCATCCGCAAAAGCACGCTTCACACTCGAGTATCGTTAGAAATGTTACTATGACGTATGCCTCAAGCACATCTTAAAATGATATCAAGCTCTTTCAGCAGTGCAGAGACAATGTACGAGCAGCGACTAATCGTCATTGATAAGTGATTGTTTCACCCATTGTAGGAGTGACGTTATCGCTAGCTCGCTAACGCTCATACCAATAATAACTCGTTAAGCGACAATTTTATTTGGTCATCTCTAACAGCCCCGCGAACGCATGGTATGCTGTTAGAAATGTCTTGTGGCCCACTTCCACGGAGCTGCTGCAATCGCCGAACTGGTGCTGGGTAATTAGTACCTGTGAAAACAGTACAATAACCAATAACAGGCGCACGTTATCCATGTTCGTAGCTTCATGAATATTCTCTAATCCAAGTGTCACCTCGTGCAGGGAGCCACGCGTGACGGCCTCCGAAGACGTGAATGTTCACTCGAAGTCAAAGCTACTAAGACACGCGACCAGTAAGGCAACGCGTTCAAAATACAGAGGAGACAGAGAAAGAAAAGGCGGAAGCAGTGGAGGCACTAGCGGTACGCGGCACCTGTGGCCGACCGGACCGGCTAGGGTGGCCGGGTCGCCATAGCCATGTTGAGCGGGGAACTCACAACAGCAGCCGAATGGCAAGCGCGTGATATGTATGGTGTGTACGGCAGCGTCTTTTACACGGAAGGCAATCGAAACGCTCTTCACGAGAGTTTCGTAACTCCTGAAGGGAACAATGTGAGACGACGACGAAGCAGCCAGGAAGGCAAGCCACATCATCGGTGATATACATGCGCGACCAAAGCTTGCGATTCCTTGGAGGGGTTGCCTGCTCACGTTGCCTGGTCTGCGGACGTTCTTGAGCCTTCGAGTACGTTTTTACGGGAACAAATCTCGTCACATGCAATGAAGGTCAGCGGACTCCGCTCACGAGCTTCGAACTTCACTCCGGTACGCTTCCCCCTCTTCGTGACACCAACATGGCCACCAAGACTCCACCCCAGGTGGGAGCTTTGGCTGTCGATGTCACTTGCGGCGCCGCGAATCCTCAGCGAGAATTCTGTCTTCGCCGGCTCTGCTGAATCGGACGAGGAAGATTTGTTGGTGAAGTACAACGCAGTCGGATCCAGTAACAAATGGAACGGCCAAAGTAAGCTGAGCTAACGTTTGATCTTGCGAACATCACGCAACTGTGGTTTAATAGCCATGAGGCTGACATTCCTCCGTGGTCTGCTTTCAAGACTGCTATCACGGACGCATTTCGACGACTTGCAGCTCGCAAGCTTCACACCAAGCAGCGTTTGCGTCAATGTGCTCAGCAAACCAGTGAGAACTACACGGACGCTACATCGAAGATGTGTTATCTATGCAACCGCGTCCACTCTGCCATGCCTGAGGAAGAGAACCATAACATATCTACGGAGTGAATCTTGATGAGTGGGGGGAAGCGTCTGTTTGTATCTCTGTCTTTTTGTCCATCCGTACGTCCGTCTGTATGTCTGTCTGTCCGGCTGTTTGTCCATCTGTCCGTGTGTGCCTGTCTGTCTGTCCATCCGTCTATCCATCCGTGCTTCTGTCCATCCGTCCATCTGTCTGTTTGCTACTGCCAGTAACACCTGACTCAAGACAAGGTTAAGCTAAGAGTAGCGTTGCCCCTAAAGAATCAGACCCTCCTTGAAGGGAATCGACGACAGCGCCTTTCAGATGTCACTCGCGAGAAATGTCACCACAATTGCTTCAGTTGTCGTCCTCTGTCAGAGCTCCGATGAGTTGCGTAAACAGCGCGCGATTGCTCGCCAAGCCCCCGCGACGCCAGACACGCTCTCTGTCAGAGGTTCGACGAGTTGCGTAGACAGCGCGCGATTACTCGCCAAGCCCCCACGACGCCAGACACGCTTGCAGCTAGCGGCCTTTACTATGGATCAGCAGTCGCTCCTTTCGACAATCAGGACTTTCTCACAGAGGTGGCACGCCAGCTGTCACTGTAGCCCGTGCATGTTTTTGCTCCGGATCTTCAACACGCCATTCAGACCCAAGTCGCTGCTGCCTTTTCACCGATGCATCAGCAACCACCTATCAATGTCCCCCTCACGTACGCCACCGGCGCTGTTCGGCCCGTGCAACAAACTATACCTTATTTTTTACATGCCATGCCACACCATGCCGTGCCCACAACTGCGAGTGCTGCGTCATATCCCTTCGCGAGATTTTCGGCTTCCTTTTACCTTCGCTCAGACGCCTGAAGGACGCGGGACAATACGCCAGCCTGTTTCGTCTGTGGTGTTGATGGACACGTCGCCCACCACTGTCACCAAGCTCCTCTTCTAAATGAAATCGCGGGCAGGCCGGTTACGTCGTCGTTAACGACCCCACCAAGATACAGCACCGGAACTAGCGGTCACCATCTCCCCGATGACGCTTCGTGTCGCCAATGCATCGCCGGCCAACTACAGAAAAGGGAAACTAACTGCTGCTGCGCCGGAAGCAACTGCTGCAAGCAAGTCAAACTGCCCAAGGCATGCGAGTCGAACTGCCTAGACCGGAACTGCCCAAGGCTTCATTTTTTTCACTGCAAAACGTTATCATTTTGTAGTGAAACAAAATAACCTTATCGTCGACAATGTTGAGATTAACGTGAAACACGCACTTATTATCACAGGAGCCACCGTTTCCTATGCCGCTAGTTAACAAAGGTGACCACACCACTATCAGGCCTGATGCTCCACACCGCCAACTCGCAGTGCGTAGAACATTCAGCTGTGGGCACTGTGCCAGTCACTATTTAAGGTGAACTGTACATCATCGAGGCTTTTGTGCTGCCGTCATGCTCCCATGAAATCATATTTGGATGGCACTTCCTTTCGCGTCATGGGGTCATCATAATTTGCTTCCGTGCAGAAGTAGCGCTTACACCGCTTCAACAATCTGGTGTGGTGAATACGCTTCACGAGGCGTGCAAACTTGTCGTTGCTGCAGAAACCGACGTAGCGCCGGGAACACCAGCCCTTGTAGCGTTGACCTGTACGGCCATTCCAGACCGAAATGTTCTGTTTACTCCATCAGACGTATCTCCACGTCACCGCGACCTACACCTGCCCTTTCCCGTACTCACCGTGTATTAGGGTGCTACCATCATGCTGATTGCGAACTCGCTATCATCGTCAGTTACCTTACGTCACGGAGAATGTTTGGGAAGCCTACAAGACTTTGACCTCCAGTGCTCTCTGGGGTTGTCCGAAAACCAACATCACACCGAGCTTAATGTCATGACGCCCCATGTGACCACACCTTTCACACCAGGCTGTTTTTAATCTTGCCACCAATCTACCACCTACACAATGGCGTGAACTCTTGACCCTTCTTCGAGAGTTTCAGTTTTCCTTCGACGGCGCTGAACGCACAGCGAGCATCGCGCACCATATTGACACCGCTTTTCGTGACTCCTCAGGCCAACGCCCATATAGAATCTCAGCGAAAAAGTGGCGATCATCATTGAACAAGTTGATGATATTTCCACAAGCATGTATTGCGAGTTATCGTTTCTGGCGGAACAGTATGTGCCGCAATATAAAACACGATGAAGAATAACGTGCGAAACATGATACCTTCGCTTTGCCAAAGAGCGGACCAGCCTGACGTTCAGATGACCTTCAGTTGCGGGTTTCTGCTCAGTATAACGTGACAATATGTTCGAGCGCGGTGTCTTCTAGCCGTCGCGGTGCCCCTGGTCAGGTCCTGTTGTGCTTTTTGCGCAAAAAGTATGGGTCCATCAAATTCTGTGTCGACCACCACCAGCTCAATAAGAAAACTCGGAAGAATGTATACCCGTTGCCAAGCATCGATTCCCTTCGATTTCTTGCAAGGGGCCGAATGCTTCCCGTTTATGGATTTATGCTCACGTTATTGGCAAGTTATAATGACTGACTCTCACCAATCGAAGACTAAATGGATCGTGCCTCATGTGCTGTATGAGTTGAGCGTCATGTCTTTCGGACTCTGCAACACCCCAGCTACTTCCGAATAGATCATGGACACCACCCTACGCGGCTACAAGTGGAACACCTGCCTCTACCACCTTGACGACATCGTCGTTTTTTCTCATGACTCTTCAACTAACGTTGTTCGTCTTCGTGCTATTCTCAAGTGTCTCACCTTTACTGGCTTTCAACATACCACCAAGAACTTCATAACCTCATTTGCTGCACAACAGCTCATTATTCTGGGTCACTTCGTCTACAAAAAGGTGTTCTTCTAGACCCTGCGACACTCCGTGGAGGAATATCTGATGCCCAATTCTTGAAGACGCGTGAAAGTTTTATTGGGCTGTGCTTATGTTTTCATCGATTTCATCATGAGTTCGCTTCCATCATCGCACCTCTTACCAATCTATTGACAACTCCCAAAGGCATGCCTGCTTAGTCATACAAGTGCTACGAGTGATTTGTTAAGCTACGGCGCCTAATAACATAGCCTTCAATACTACTTCAGTTTGACCCTGATGCGCCTGGAAAATCCACGCCGACGCCAGTGATGTTGGTCTTGGAGCCCTTTCGGCTCAAAGAAAGCCAGAATACGAACCTACGTGGTTGCCTACGTGAATGGAACCCTCAAGAAAACCAAGTGTAATTATTCCGTCATTGTACGAACAACTGCCTCACCATTATCTGAGCTTTGGCGAAGTTTCACCCATACTTTTATGGCCGTTCTTTCGAAGTCGTCATGGAGCACCATGCTCTATGTTGGCAATCATCGCTCAAATATCTGTCTTGGCGCCTCGTTCGTTGGGCGCTGGAATATGACGTTGGGGTTGTGACAGGAATATGATATTCGTGTTGTATACCGATCCCGCCGCAAGCACTTGTACACTGATGCGCTACCCACTCGCCGCTGCCGGCTGACCCACCTTCCTCGTCACCTTCTTCAGCTGTCATGACACCAATTGACTTCACAGACATGCCATCGGAGCAACGCAAAGATGCATATATATCCCAACTCCTTGTCTTTCTGACTGATCCGCTAGCTCATTCAGTTTCGAGAACTATATTCGCCGTAAATCCGCTCATTGCGCTGTTCTAGGTGACCTCCTCTATCGGTGAAAGCACACGTCTGGGAATCAGAGGTGACCACTAGTAATACCTGACCACAGGCGCTCAAAAATGTGTACTGCCTACCACAACGACCCCTCAGTGCTCACGCCGGCGCTCTCCAAACGTACAACCGACTGCGTTGGTGTTACTACTGGCGCGGCATGTACACAGTTCTTTGAAAATACGCAAGAGCTTGCACTGCACGCCAGCGACGTAAAGCTCCACCTCAACACCTGGCCGGTACAGTTCAGCTTCTGCGTCATCAGGCACGTTCATTTGGACGCGTCAGTATCGACTTTTACGGACCACACCCCTCGTCGTCTTCTGGTAATAGGTGGATAATTGTTGGCATGAACCGCCTCACACGCTACACGGAGACGAAAGCATTACCCACAGCAACCGCAAGAGAAGTCCCGTTTTTCATCTTGCACAATTTTGCTTTTGACCACCGGCCTCCCCGCCAACTCTTTAGCGATAGAGAGTGTGTTTTGCTGTTTGACGTCATTCAAGTCTTGCTCGTTCGACAGAATATGACGACAGAATATCATTCGCAGGTGAATGGCTTCACAAAACGATTTAATTGCACTTGCGGTGATATTGTTACGCACAAAGAGGACTAGTACATACACGGCTGAAATGGCCGTTTATTTTGGTCGTGAAGAGAAGCGCCGGAGTGGCCAACAGGTTGATGATCGCAGCGTCGTCGTCTTCCCTCTTGCTCCAGCTTGGTGTGGTAAACACGCGTTCACCCATCTTTGTTTTCTTTCCAGGCATGCGCAACATTCCTCCCCTCGCAGACGAAGCCCGCCGGGCGAGGTAATTGATTCACCTTTGTGGGTACAACTTCTGTCGAGTGACATGGACTACATGGGTTTTAGCGGCTCTTCTACCTTTTCTCGTGAGGCGAGCTATTGTGCACGTGACTTCCGTGATTTTGTCGAGAACAACAAACAGTCCGTCATAAGTGGGCAGGAACGTTTGGCATAGCCTGCGTCTTCATAACGGTGTACAGAGCCCCTCTAAGTTACCTGGATGGTAAGTAACAGGCCGGCGGCGGACGTCGTAGCATGCCTTAAATTTTTCCTATGATGCTAAAGTGCGTAGACGAGCGATACGACGCGCCTCTTCTGCAAGGCAGAGGATTTTGGTGACAAAGAGGTTCTCGTTTGTCGAGAATGGCAAAACTGCGTCGAGTGTGTGCCACAGCGGTCGCGCGTACTTCAAGAAAAAGGGGCTATATAGCCTATTGTCTCGTGCTTAGCGGTGTTGAACGCGTACGTTATGAATGGTAGCACGTCATCCCTGTTCTTGTGGTCGGATGCCACATACATAGAGAGCTTGTTTACAATTATTCGGATGTTGCGCTCCGTGAGCCCATTTGTTTGCGGATGGTATGGCGACGACTGACGAAGGTTGGACTCACTCCATCGAAGCAGCTCTTCTATTATGTCTGCTGTATTTGTCGTGCGTGATCACTGATGATGACGTGAGGTGGGCCATGTCAGAGGATAACGTTCTGCAGCAGGGAAGCAGGAACACAGAGACATCGCTGGCAGTTGCCGTTGGTATGAACGCCGTCTCGCAGTAGCATGTGAGGTAATTGACGCATACAAGTATCCAGCGATTGCCCTTAGCCGACTTTTGAAAAGAGCCCAACAGGTCAATGCCCACTTGTTGAAAGGTGTTCTTGGAGGTGGCAAGGGCTGTAGATGGCCAGTCGGAGCAGTAAATGGGTGTTTGTGGCATTGAAACTGCGTGCAGCTGGCTACATACAGCTCGACGGACTGTCGCAATCTTGAACAATGAAAGCGTTCCTTAGCACAGTAGAGCATCCGCACAGAACCTAAATGTCCGGACGTAGGATCGTCGTGCCAAGCACTTAAAATCGCTGTCCGAAGGCTTTCCGGCACCACCAGGATTAAACGTGCGCCAGTGCTAGAAAACTTCTTACACAGGAGTCCGTTGCGTACACAGAAATGGCATGTCGTAAGAGCTGTGCAGAGCGATGAGAGTCTGCCGTCCTTTTGCTGTTCGTCTTAGAAGGTACTGAGGTCGGGAAAATTTGGTGACACAGAAGCTACAATGTGGTCGAGGTCATCAGTGTGACACTCTGTAGTGCTCAGTGGCATGCGCGAAAGGCAAATTGCGTCAGCGTGTCGTCTACCGCTTTTATACGAGACTATGAAGCTATACTCTTGGAGACGAAGTGCCCAGCACGCTAGACGGCCGCAAAAGTTCCGAAGGTTGACGAGCCGACACAATGAGTGGTGGTCAGTGACTACTGTAAAAGGGCGCCCATATAGGTTGGCCCTAAATCACTGAATCGCAAATACCACCACGAGGTATTCTTGTTCTGTGATAGTATAATTCTGCTCGGGCCTACTCAAAGAGCGACTTGCGTAGGCGATCACGTGCTTGCGGTTACCGTAGCGTTGAACCAATACGACACCAATTGTTATGCCGCTGGCATCCGTATGCAGTTCTGTTGGAGCTGATGGGTTGAAGTGTTGAATGACAGGCCGCGACGTCAGGAGGAACTTTAGTTCACAGAAAGAAGAGTTGCACTCCGGAGTCCACTCGAAGGAAATATTCTTCCGTAGCAAACGTGTCAGCGAATACACGACATTCGCAAAGGTAGGTATAAAGCGGCGAAAATAGGAGCAAAGCCCTAGAAAACAATGGAGCTCCTTAACAAAGCTCGGTGCACTGAACGTTCAATGACTGCTGTCTTCTGGAGATCAGGCTGGATGCCATCCTGATCGAATATGCGTCCGAGAACAAGGGTTAGCCGGTCCCCTAAGTGGCATATATTGGAGTTAAGAACAAGGATAGCATTTTTTATGCAAGTCAGTAAAGTATCTAGACGTGAATTTTGTTTACTGAAGGTGCGGCCAAAGCTGACGACGTCGTCGAGATAGCCCATGCATATGCTCAACTTCAATCGTCGAAGAATAGTGTCCACAAATCGCTCGAACATCGCTGGTGTGCTGCACCGTCCAAACGGTATCACGCTGAATTCAAAAAGGCCGTCAGTGGTTACAAAGGCTGTCTTTTCTTTATCTTCAGGATGCACGGGAATGGGCCAGTTGCCCAATCTTAAGCCTACAGGGAAAAAGTAAGAGGCCGAATGTAGACAGTCGATGGCGTCATCAATACGTGGAAGTGGGTAAACGTTTTTTTTTTGTTACAGCATTATCGGCGATAATCGTCGAAATATCTCCAGGATCCGTGTTACTTTTTAGCGAGAATCACTGGAGCTGCCCATAGACTCGCCGACTCTTGAATGCTCCGTTTTGAATAATTTCGTTCACCTGCTCATTAATAATCCGCCGCTCGGATGGTGAAACATGGTATGGTTTTTGTCTAATTGGATGGGTCGGACTCGTGTGGATGGTGTGATATGTCCGAGAAGCAGGGATTAAGGGCGCTTTGTTTTCCTGCGCAACGTCGAATGAAGAGACGTGCTTCGACAGTACATTCACTAATGTTTTGTGTTCACTTGTGCTTAGCGACTTATTCACAAGTGACAGAAGAGCAATTTCCAAACTGTGATTACAATGCTCTTCCGGCGCGTCTCTATGCTCGGTCACGAATAAGGCTTCGCGTTGTCCACTGATGACGGCTAACTTTAGACCGTCTGGTAACATCATGGGCTCTGTGGAACAATTGACAGTCCATAAACCAGAGCGTCCACGTCTGCTCGACACCAGACGGTGTGAGATCAGCACATTCTTTACCGTGCAGTTGGTGTACACTGGTTCTACGTTGGCATCAAAGTTGGCGGATTGCTGCCACTGCAGCCAACAGGTACATGAATGGTTGATAACAGTGGTATGATAATGTCGGCACAGACACACAAGGCCGTCTCACCAATCACAAGGTTTTGCAAAAGTGCTGGCGGAATGTGATCACTCAAGAATATCGTCCCTGTACGGCAGTCGACAGTCGCACCACACTCCCTCAAAAGGTCTATACCCAAAATAATGTCATGTGTCGCCTGCGGAATAATCACGCCCTCCGTTGGGATAACGCAGCCTCCAAGAAACACGTCAGCTTGACACACATCAACAGGATCCAGCGGCTCAACACTCACTGCGCAACACTTCGAAACTTGATTCCACTTGAATAAAACCACCCGTTTCAAGGTATCCTTAAAACACGCACACATGACAGAAATTGTTGCCCTCGTGTCCACCAGTCCATCACAGAGAGATCGTCAACAAAAACACCCACTTCATTCTTGAGCATCAACGCAGGAGCTATTTATGATATCTGCACATCTCCGGCGACCTCACCTCCATCGGCAGCGTTTGCTAGTTTCCTGTGACAAAAGAGACGTGTTGCGACGCCACGGTGAAGGAGAACGGGAAACATGAGGCGGTGGAGGCGTCAAGCTCCTGTCAGATGTAGGGGAGTGATTCAAGAGGCTTTGTTTCTAGTAGTCATCGCGAGGCAGCAGGTGTGTTTGCCCTTGGGTCGTCGTGCGGTCTATCAGACGATCGTGTAAAGTGTTTTGGTGGGCCATAGTACTTTACTCGCGGGTTGTCGGGATGCCGTTCGGAAGGTCATGCAAAAAGTAGTGGGTGGCCATAGCGTGGAGCTACACGTCGACGGTTGCAAAATCTCGCTATATGTCCTGGGACACCACAGGAGTAGCAAATTGTGAAAGGTAGAAACACTGTTCCTCGATGAATCGAACATCGTCGTCTCTGGCTTAGTGGGTTGGTTCGTCCCGTGTACCATAGGGATAGACCGGGTGTCGCAAAGAAGGCGGATGCTGTGGGCGGCGGTCATGGCGAGGAGCTGGCAAGCATGGTGTTTTTTTTACTAGGGGGGGGGGGGGGAGTGCACTGTACCTGACAGCTGCTGCACTAACCATCGATTGCCAAAAGATCGTAAACGGTGGTGGCGCAGTCAGAGCCTCACGAGGCGCACATACAGAATGTTGGTCGTATACAGGATGGTTATCGACTGCTGAATGTGTCTGCTCTCTATAACGAAAAAGTTCTTCGCGAGCAATCTGTTGAGTCGTCGAGGACAGATCTGGGCAGGAGCTCGTGTCTATGCTGGCAACCGTTGTAACATTTTTGAGCCGGCCGAGCTTTGGAGCAATCCTGGGCATTTTGAGCTGTTCGAAAGTTCGGCAATGCTGAATGACTTCGGACAACGAGTTAAGGTGCTCTCTTCCGAAAAGAAAATTATTGAGATCCTCGGCTTCGCCTTTCAGCAAATGTCCTATTTTGTCTTCTTCTGACATCTGAGCATTGACCACCTAGCAGAGCTTCAGCACAGTCTCTATATACGTGGTGGATGTCTCACCTGGAAGCTGCACGCGTTGAGACAATGTCTGCTCAGCCGGCTTTCTTTTTACGCTCAAGTCGTTGAAAGACGCTTTCAGCTCTGCAACAAAAATATCCCACGTCGTCAGTGTGTCTTCGTGGTTTTCGTACCACACGAGTGCGCTATCCGTAAGGCAAAAGACCGCATCAGTCAGCTGAGCGGCGGCATCCAAGCCGTTGGACTTGCGGACTACCTTGTACTGGATGAGCTGCGCGTCGACATCTTCTCCCGATTTTCTTCCGTAGGTTAGTGAGAGTCGGTAGTATGGCACAGTACCCATTAGAGTTGGCCTTGAAGCGTTAAATGGCTGATCTTGGGCCATTACGATCGGCGCAGGCGGGAGTCCGGGAAGGCGGCGGCGGTGGCGAAGTCGGGGTCGTGAAGCTCCCGTCATTGGGTTTGCCTTACACAGCACCTCTAATAATCTGTTGCGCACAAAGAGGACGGGGGCGTACATGACTGAAGGTGCCGTCTATTTTGGTCACGAAGAGAAGTGCCGGAGTGGCCAACAGCTAGGTTGATGATCGCAGAGTCGTCGTCTTCCATCTTGCTCCAGCTTGGGGTGGCCAGCACGTTCACCCATCTTCATTTTCTCTTCAGGCATGCGCAACAATTTGTTGACAATGTACACTGCTTCAGACCAAACCAATTTGGACACCAGCCTTACATTTCTCACGTATGCGTATAATACCACTACGCACATCACCACAGGTTTACCTCCTTTATTATTTTGTACGGACGTGAACTAGCGTACAGGCTGGACACCATCCTGCCCTACACACCTTACTTATTTGAGTACACCGCAATATCTGACGTTGCCAGGTACGCCGAAAATTCAAACAATTGGCCCGTTCTCTGACAACCGAGAACCAAGGCCACCAGAAGCTAAGGCACAACAACGCCCAACCTTACCTTACCTTCACGTTTGGTGTCCTCTTTTGGCTCTGAATTTCGTCGAGTACTCGTGGCCTTTCGTCAAGATTACTGGCTCGATACTATGGACCCTACAACACGATCGCCCATACGTCGCCAGTCAATAATTACATTGAGCATTTGACACCGTCACACGATTTACGCCATTGTGGTAGAGAAGTTTTACATGTGAGTAGCCTCAAGCCCTATTATAACCACGCAATACTGACTACACCGTAAGTCTCCAAGATGGCTACGCCCTCCACAGGAAGCCAATGTAGTGAACAATGCTAGATGACCACAAAGCAGCCAGGAAGGCAAGCCACTGCGTTCGTGATATACACGCGCGACCCGAGGTTGAACTTGCTTGGAATTGCGGCCTGCTGACGTTCTTCGGGCTTCCGGTACGTTTTTACGTGGATAAATGACGTGCCACTCATCAAAATTGGCAGCTGTCTTTTCCTGCGTCTACTTTCTAATTGTGGTCAAGTGAGTACCCGTGAGATTGAGCGTTTCAGAACCCTCTCTTTACTTGACTTTTTCTTGGAGTGTGGGTGACCAGTGCTATACCAGCCTCTTCAGCTGTGTCCGTACGCTTGGCGATGATGGCTGTCGATGCCATTACTGTGCCCTTGTGGTTTGTGGTGGATGTCGTGGAGGCCTTACGTCTAGTATACTTCGCTTCACCCACGTATCGGGCCAGTGGGTTATTGCGATGGTTGTTCCTGATAATGTTAATCCTGGTGAGCCGCTTTTCTCGGTGATTCAGAGGATTCTTGCTGCGAGGGGTCCGCTCACATAAGCATACCAGCCGGGGAGGGTGAGCTCCCCCCCCCCTCATTGAGAAAAGTTGTAGGACCCCCCCCCCCCCCCGCTTTTGACAGTTTTCATTGTCGGCTGCATGTTGGGGAAACCAGCAATTTAGACGACGTTTTGCCTTCACCGCAGTAATCACTTAGTTATATTGTTGGGAGAAAATGAAATGTTAGCAGGGATTGTTTTATTATAGTAATTTTTTTTCTAAACTTCTGCTGTGACGATTGTCCTTGAACGCTCCTTTAGTGCGGGCCGCCTATGCAACTCTTGCTCGTCATGTACTGTAACATTGCAAAGTGGGCTACAGGACAAGGCGCGAAAGCGTCGTGTAGTTGCTTTGTTATGGATGGGAACGAGCAGTCGTTTTATGGACCTGACATAGCACTTGCTGCTTCTGGAAAATTATCTTTCATCAAAAAAGAAAAGCATCATCGTGGCTTTATCAAAGCTGCTTTGAGCCGAAGATATGACGAATCTTTTTAAATGCATTAGTTCTGCCGTACTAGAAGTGCTACAAAAAGGTTCCCGCTTCAGTCATATAATTGTGATCAGCCTTGCTTACAATAACTAGGAGTGATGACAGCAGTTTGCAGAGTGATGAAGAATAACGCAGTAGACCCCAGTACAATAGGGAGTTGAGATTCTAAGCTTACCTCGCAGATTGATGCACCAGACAAAAGAAAAGGTGAAAGAGGGTGGTTTTCCGCACGATAAAGGCCTAATTGGAGTCAGGCTAGTTAGTTTTTATTCAGCTGTAGTCGTCTTTTACAGCTCGTAATACAACTATGACAGAAAAGAAGCACACATGCGCAGCGCTGCTTGGTTCTCTCTCTCTTAGCAAGAATGAGCTCACTGCCCCGCCACGATGGTCTAGTGACTAAGGTACTCGGCTGCTGACCCGCAGGTTGCGGGATTCAATCCCGGCTGTGGCGGCTACATTTCCAATGGAGGCGGAAATGTATGCCCGTGTGCTCAGGTTTGGGTGCACATTAAATAACTCTAGGTGGTCGAAATTTCCGGAGCCCTCCACTACGGCGTCTCTCATAATCATATGTTGGTTTTGCGACGTTATACCCCGCAAATCAATCAATTAAGAGTGAGCTCACAGAGATGTACACGCACACATACACTCTAAAAAGCTTTCCAGAGTAACTTCGCAGTTACCCCTAAAATGTCTTTTTGCACCACTAAACGACAAAATGTGTGCATGACATTGCACACGGCATGGCAAGAAGGGGCACTGCCCTCTTTGTGAAGGAAAGCACCTGTTAATAAGAATAAGTGCAGTAAAGTTTGTTGTGGAGGAAAGAACCCGTTAATTGGAATAAGTGCAGTAAAGTTCGCACCGCGTGAAACTGGCTGATCGGTGCCTACACAAGCCTGTTTCATTTTAGACGCATCTGTTGCGTGGTGTGATGTAATGGTTAGTGTACGCGCATGCTTCGTAAGTGGTAATGAGTTGATTAGTTTATATGTAGGGTTTGACGTCCCAAAACCACCATATGATTATGAGAGAAGCCGAAGTGGTAGACTTCGAAAATTTCAGCCACCTGGTGTTTTTTAACGTGTGCCCAAATGTGAGCAAAGCCTACAGCATTTTCGGCTCCATCATAAATGCACCCCTCGAATATATATATATATATATATATATATATATATATATATATATATATATATATATATATATATATATATATATATATATATATACAGATAGATAGATAGATAGATAGATAGATAGATAGATAGATAGATAGATAGATAGATAGATAGATATTGTAGAGAAGCCGCCGAACACTGAAGTGGGTCAAACTCTCAAGTGTTCTCTAGTGGGTCTACCCAAAAAGGACGCCGCTCGCGCTGAGAGTTTGTGCTTGGCCGTTACTGTCGCCATTGTGTATACTCGCTGTGTGCCTGCTAATAAACGCCATAACAAATTTGTGGAGAGTGCTACGATCCCCTTCGATGCCCTTGGAACTACGCTCACGTACCCTGCAATCTACCATGTCCCATGACGCCTCTCAGCAAACACCTCCTCCCATGCCACCCTCTTGTCCCGGTGTCCCCAGGATCCGAGATCCACCCATCTTCACGGGCGCCGATGGCACTGACGTGGAGGACTGGCTCGCCATTTACGAGTGCGTGAGCGTCCCCAACAAATGAGACGAGGACGGCAAGTTGACAAACTTGGTGTTCTACCTTGCAGGCGTTGCAAGCTTGTGGTACAACAACCACGCATCCGATTTCGCAACCTGGTCCGATTTCAAGACCACTATCACAACGTTTTTGGCTGCCCTGCCGTTCGTAAGCTGCAAGCCGAGCAGCGCTTACGCGAACGCGATCAGCAGGCCGGTGAATCATTCACCAGTTACATAGAAGATGTCCTGGGCCTGTGCAAGAAATCCAACGACAGCATGTCCGAATCAGACAAGATCCGGAACGTCATGAAGGGCATTGACGATGATGCCTTCACGATGCTGCTTGCCAAAAACCGAGGCACAGTAGCTGAGGTCATCACGCTGTGCCAGAGCTACGAGGAGCTCCGCCGGCAGCGTTCGATGACCCGTTGCTCCACACCACGAGATGCAGGGCTTGCAGGCTTGGAGGCGAGCTGTGATTAGGTGGCACTGCTGGCAGACCTCAAGTCGTTCATACGTGAGGAAATCGCGCGGCAGACCAACCACAACAGCTTCCGGCCCCTGCGCCCCCAAGTTACGCCAAAGTGGTCGCCAGGCCGCCTCCAGTCGTTCAACCGCCCGCCCCACTGACTTACGCCGAAGCTGCCGCACGCCCTCCATCCTTTGCAGTGGGTATGCCAGCTACGTATGTTGACGTGACCTCTCAGACTCAGCTCCAGCCCCCCCCCCCTGCAGCCTTTCCAGCCACCGTTCCGTCCATCGGCTCTTGCGTCATGGACAAGACCTACCTCAGCGAACCGATGGCGCACACCCGACAACCGGCCCATCTGCTCTGCCTGCGGTCATGCCGGTCACGTAGCCCGTTATTGCCATCGCGTACAGCCGGCTCCAATTTCTTCACCTGTTGCTGGCCACCTCAGCCGTCCCTATCACGACGAACCACCGTCTATGCCACCGCCGTCTCGCCCAGGTCCATCTCCTCAAAGGTCGCCATCTCCACGACGTCGTTCCCTGTCCCCCATGAGGCCAAGTTCGGCTACTCATGAGCGGGAAAACTAGTCGTCGCAGTCCCCGAGGCAAGGACTGCGATGCTCTTGCAATGTGAAAGCCCTCAGAGCCGCCCATCTAATGTCATAGACGTGCTTGTGGACGGTGTTCATGCATCTGCTCTTATTGACACTGGAGCTGCAGTATCCGTTATGGACGAAAACTTTTGCCGTTTGCTTCGAAAAGTGACGACACCGATTTCTGGGTTGTCCCTTCGTACTGCCGGTTCGCATCGTATCTATTCTTCAGCCGAGTGCACAGCTCGCGTTGTCGTTCAGGACGTTCTGTATGTCGGTCAATTCATCATCATTCCTGCATGCTCTCGTGACGTCATCCTGGGGTGGGATTTTCTCTCCCGCAACGACGCCGTCATCCATTGTGCTGCTGCCGAAATTGAACTCTCACCCTTCTCGCATTTGACGCCGGAAGACAGTCCCTCGAAACTGAGCAAGATTCTCGTAAAAGACGATACCATAGTGCCTCCAAGCTCGGCGATGGGTGTATCTGTCTACTGCGCTGAACTCGCCGACACAATTGCACTCGTTTCGGCATCCGACCGTGCTTGCCGAAGAAAAGGGATGCTAGTACCTTTCGCGACCGTGCAAATCACCAAAGGCGACGCCGCTATTTTTGTAACCAACCCATCCCCGTACACTGTTACCTTGGTTCGAGGGGAATGTCTCGGCAGAGTGGAACCAGTGGATAACGCAAAAGTCCTGGACGTACCTGATGACTCGCGTTGTCCCAATTCACGTACCGTCAGTGCTGTTTTCACTTATGATTCATCATCTCCTGATGTATTTGGCCCCTACATTGACGACAATCTTACGTCGGTACAGCGTTCCCAGCTGCTGGACCTGCTGCGAGAATATCATTCTTCTTTCGATGTCGGGCAAAGTTCTCTTGGTCCCGCATCCACTGTTACGCATCGTATCGACACTGGTGCCCATCCACCATTACGGCAACGTCCCTACCGCGTGTCGCCTGCTGAACGTCGGGAAATTAACGAGCAGGTTGACGATATGCTCAGACGCGACGTTATTTGGCTCTGAGACAGTCCGTGGGCGTCTCCTGTTGTTCTTGTTGCGAATAAAGATGGTTCTGTGCAGTTCTGTGTGGGCTACAGACGGCTCAATAAGGTCACTCGCAAGGATGTATACCCACTGCCGCGCATCGATGACGCAATTGACAGCCTTCACGGAGCCGAATTTTTTTTCTTCTCTCGATCTGCGCTCGGGGTACTGGCAAGTGCCCATGGCTGATGACGCTCGACCGAATACTGCGTTCATCACACCCGACGGCTTGTACGAATTCAACGTCATGCCGTTCGGTCTATGTAATGCACCTGCAACCTTTGAGCGCAATGGACACCGTTCTGCGCAACTTGATATGGCACACGTGCTTGTGTTTCCTCGATGACGTTGTTGTGTTCGCCCCAGATTTCTCCACGCATCTACAACGTCTGAAAGAAGTTTTCGCACGTGTGAGCAATGCCGGCTTGCAACTAAATCTGAAGAAGTGCCGCTTTGCAGCACGGCAACTCACTATTCTAGGGTACGTCGTGTCTAAGGATGGCATTCTTCCTGACCCAGCCAAGCTTCGGGCCGTGGCTGAATTCCCTGAGCCTGCGTCCATCAAAGATCTGCGTAGTGTCGTGGGCCTGCGCTGATACTTCCGACGCTTAATACGAAACATTGCTACGATTGTGTCACCGCTGATGAAGCTCCTTGAAAGTAACGGGCCCCTCAATTCGTGGTCGTCTGAGTGCGACGACGCGTTCGCGAAGTTCCGCCATTTGCTGACGTCTCCTCCCATTCTACGCCACTACGACGCTACGGCTCCGACGGAGGTGCACACAGACGCCAGCGGTGTAGGCCTCGGCGCTGTCCTGGCGCAGCGCAAACCCGGATTCCCTGAATATGTCGTAGCATATGCAAGCCGTACGCTCACGAGAGCCGAGACAAACTACACCGTCGCGGAGAAAGAGTGCCTGGCGATTGTCTGGGCCCTTACAAAGTTTCGACCTTATTTGTATGATCACCCATTCGATGTCGTCACAGACCATCATGTAGTATGCTGGCTTTAATCATTGAAGGATCCCTCAGGCCGTCTCGCCTGTTGGGCGCTTCGCTTACAAGGCTACGACATCAGCGTGCTGTACCGCAACGGACGCCAGCAAGCTGACGCCGACGCCCTCTCGCGCTCCCCTCTGACTGAAGGTGATGTGCTCTGCTCAGTATCTTCGGCTGCTGTTTCTGCCATTGATGTTGACATCATCGCTACCGAACAGTGAAAAAATAATTGGATTGGCCCGCTCATCGACTTGCTCTCTGATCCATCCGCAACGCCATCCACGCGTGCCTTGCGTCGTCAAGCTGGCCATTTCGCCATCCGTGATGGCCTTCTACACCAACGCAATTACGACGCCGATGGCCGGCAGTAGTTACTCGTGATACCCCGCAGTCTGCGGTCAGAGATATGTGAATCCTTCCATTCTAATCCGCAATGCGCTCACTCTGGGGTATTCAAAACCTACCATCGCATTCGACAACGCTACTTCTGGCGTGGGATGTACCGCTACGTGCAGCAGTTCGTTCATTCCTGCCTCGCTTGCCAACGCCGCAAACCGTCAGCACACATGTCGCCAGCCAGTCTGCAACCGTTACCTTGCCCTGAGGGTCCGTTTGGGCGCATAGGTATCGATTTGTATGGACCACTTTCTCTGACGTCGGCTGGTAACCGCTGGGCCATCGTCGCCGTAGATCAATTAACGCAATGCGCCAAAACCGCCGCTATCCCTGCGGCTATCCCTGCGTCCCTGTGGATGTTGCGTCCTTGCTACTGCATCGATTCATACTGCGCCATGGTCCACCTCAGGAGCTTCTCAGCGATCGAGGCCGTGTCTTCTTGTCGGAAGTCGTCGAAGCCATTCTGACGGAGTGCCATTCTGTCCACCGCAAAACTACTGCTTACCACCCACAGACGAATGGCCTCATCGAACGCTTTAACCGCACCCTCGGCGACATGCTTTCTATGTACGTCGCTGCCAACCACACTAATTGGGATAATATACTGCCCTTCGTCACCTACGCCTACAACACCGCCCCTCAGAGCACGACCGGTTTTTCACCTTTCTTCTTGCTGTACGGAAGGCACCCGTCACACACCATCGACACGATACTCCCGTACACTGTAAGCAAAAACTATCCGAGTTTGGGGTTTTTGCGGCTCATGACCTCTGAAAACTCTCTTGCGTTTAAAATTACTACCTCGTGTAGGAGTAAAAGATGATACATGAAATAGTTTTACTACCACCTCTCAGGGAAGTAGTAAAAGGATGTCAAAATCCAGTTTTACCACGTAGGGAGTTTTCTATCATGTGATTTTTACCTGCGTTTAAGAGTTTATTACCACGTGACTGCAAGGTGCAGCTGCTTCGGTGGCTTTTGCCCCATACCCCCATCGTGACGCTCTCAGTGAATCATAAAGGTACGCGAGGACCACAGATCTTTTTTTTTTTTGGCATCGACATGCCTCAGGACTGACCTCGAGTCAGCGCACTTTCACTGGAACTGGGGGCAGCATAAGCACAACAAGCGAGAACAGCATTCTGTGAACGAAAAAGAAAAAAAGACAGGGGGATCTCAAAAGAAGAAAAAAAAAGCAAGAAAACGTGCTGTGGAAAGTTGTCCTGCATATTTTCGAAAAATTGTTGGCTTTTGCTCGGCGGTGGTGCCTTGCAGACAGACGGTGCAAGAAGCTCGGTATCTGTGTGTCTGGTTGGGCTGATGGATCTCACGTGTTTCCTACATCGTCAAACGACAGTGCGCTTCCGAGCGCCTCCGAACCTGCACGTCGCGGATATCTCGCTTCTGAGCCGAATCGCGAATATGTGCCAGTGGTAACAAAATCAATCTGGTGTCATCGTCCGTGCTTGCCTACCGCAGAAGCAATAAGCGAAGTGCTTCACTCTGTCGGCGGCACCGAGCCGCGGCCGCCAGTGGCCAGTGGTAGTGTGTCGCCGGGGCAGGTGCAAGAAGCATCACATATATTTTGTTCCACAGTAGGCGATCTCTGCGTGAGTAATGTGCTGCCCGAATTGCCCACCTCATACACCAACTGTTCTCAAACACGTAGCGCGAACCCAATACGAGGCAGACGGAACCAGCAAGCGGCTGCCGGTGAGCACGAGAAAACCCGGACGGTGGTCTTTCGTTGGAAGTATGCATACACCGCCCCGTCCGCGTAAGATAGCGGTAACGTGTTCATTTGTGTCTGAAATGACGACGAAATTCGCACAGGATATGTGTTCTGTGATCGCCAGCTGTGTTTTATCGGATAGCCGTGCTCCTCGAAAAGGCCTAGTACGCCGGCGATAAGAAGCTTGTGTGCCGGCGTGCACCGCTCCTCTACGCTCGTTGTGATGAATACGTGCTGCTACTGTGTTTGTGCACCGTCGCTCAATGAAAATAATTGAGACACCATGGTTTGTGCGTACTTATGTATATTTTATGGGCGCATCATTGTGTCAAGTCATGCAGGGATTGCCCAAGACGCAAAATACCACCATCGAAACCAGTGGGTCTGCTGAAACCAATAGAGCCACCAAAAGGGCCATTTCAGCAAGTGGGAATAGATTTACTTGGTCCATTTGCTTGGTCATCATAAGGAAAGCGCTAGATTGTTGTAGCAACAGACTACAAGACTCGATATGCTGAAACATCACTTCTCCCAAGAAGAACGATGAAGGAGGTAGCCCAGTTTTTCGTAACTCAGATCACACTACGACAGGGTCCACTGTAGGTTGTCACTCATTACCGACATAGAAACAGCATTTACCACCCGTTTGATGCAGTCTGTAATAAAACTCACCTAAACCGCCCACAGAACAACATACCAATCGTAAACAAACGAATTCACCGAAAGGCTCAATAAAGCTTTCGCTGATATTGTCCTCGTGTATGTGGACGTGGAACACTAGGCATGGGACAGTAATTTACCGTATGCTACATTTGCATATAATACCGTATAATTGAAATGGCACGCTACAAACCATTTAAACTTGTGGTTGGTCGGTAACATCGACCACATACGCGATGTTACCTGTCAACTATTCAAACGAGGGGCTCGTAGACTCCAGCATTTACATCGAAATGTCAGAAGAGGCACGACGAGTAATTGTATCATTTTACAACAAGACGGCGACGCAAATCGCCATTCTCAATTTGCATCACGTGTAGGTGGTGCGGAGTGCGTTTCAGTACAGCGGGACAAGAGGTGATAGAGGCTACCCGAAAGCGTGCGCGTCTCGAAAATCAGGCGGCTTTCAGGCCTCTCGTATCTCTAAGCGCTATATTTGATCTTGCTAAGGAAACACAGAGATGTATTGTCGAAGGAGAGCCAGCGTTTAACGCTGGTCACGTCGTATGTTCGGAAATACGTAAAATGACAAGTGCGGCCGTCCATGTCGTGTGCCTCTGCCAGCAAACAAGCGCAATGAAAGTCCCGCTGCATACCATAAACGCTGAAGTCTGCAACAAAACCGGTGCCGTGAAGGTCATTTTTTATTACGTTTTGGGAACTCTGTACGTTATCTGAAAATTTAGAGCGAGCAGCTGTATCACTGGTGTATGTATGGTTCCCCGTGGCGGCTTAGATGTGAGAAGATTGTTCAAAATAGTCGATTGTCACGAACGCAGTAAAACAGAGTTCATTTAGGAGATAAGAATGCTACACATGTGATTGCTCTTCGCTCGTAGCCCAGCATTCGCCATTCGCAGCAAAGCGCCCGCACCAAACTATAGTCCCCGTCTCCCAGCTTCTGAAAAAATCCGCGTGGTGGCACTCGCTGAATTGGAAAGTGCGACTATTTGGAAGCAGAGAGACGTACAGTAAAACTCCGGAGCAAAAGTGTAGGTGTGAATGCTTGTGCGTGCACCTGGCCTATCTCAAAACCTGATGTGGTGCTTTTCAGCCTTTATAAAGTACTTCGTCGGTTAGGCACTGTAAAATTACGATGTAAGTTCTGAAGGTCAAGTGGGCTCAACCATACGCAGGAATAACCCAGAAGTCTTTCATGTAGTCCGAATAGAGCTACACTACGGAAAGCACTGAACCAGACAACTCCTGAATGTGCTCAAACATCAGATTAATCGTACTTTTCGAAGCTGTTCAACGTGCACCCTAATCGGCGCACACAAGACTACAACATTTCTGCTTCCATCGAAAATACAGGCGCCGCCGCCGGGATTCGATCCCGCGACCTGCGGGTTGGCAGCCGAGTACGTTAGCCACTAGACCACCTAGGCGGGGTAACTCATTTTCTTAGAGACTGATAAAGATGTTTGCGTAATTGGGGCTAATGCTAGTACCCATAAAAGTGTCATTAGCCTGGACGTAGAGCTGACCATTGAACGCGAAATTGCTTAATTCGAGATTGAACTTCAGAAGCTTCGCTAGTGTGAAAGAAACATTTGCTTTGTCGAGATCAGACTAGTTTCACCTGCAGACAACAGCACGGATACCATCGGAATGCGGAATATTGGTGTACATAGAGCAAACATGAAGAATCATGAAAAATCCAGTCATCAAGAATATCTAAATCCTTGATGTCGTTTCAAAAATTGTTCTTGTCGTAAATATAAGATATTGTGACGGGATTCTAACAAATCATGCTATCAATGTAGCGCGAGTTGTTCTCAGAAGCCATGCCCCTTCCGGACGCAATCAGTCAACCAGGATAGTTTTCTTTGAATTTTAGGTAGGGTGCAACACCAACCCTTCACCGGGCACATGTAGAATAAGCATCGTAACACAGATTGAGCGATTTGGTTTGTTTTTTCACAAGGTCGGCCACATCATCACTGAAAGTGCATTGTAATTGTTCGTTTCAGGTCATTGCTAAGGCGTCTGTAGTATGTCATAAAGTTGCCTGTAGCTTCATCAATGTGGCTGTTAGCATCTATTACCACAACTCCACCACATTTTTTGCCAGCTTAATTACTTTGTCACTGCGGCTTGCTAATGCCTAAATTTCCTGAGCCTCTTCAAATCAGAAGTTATGACGAAATGACGAACAAGTTTTGTGCGCCTAAATATATCCTGCTGTACGGCTTGTACGTATACGTCGAGGCATTTATCCCGTCGTGAAGACGGAGTCCAGCCTAAACAGTAGGTGAAAAGTAACAGATTTTTTTTATTATTAGCGATTGAAGGAGTACTCGCTCAATCGCATGTTTCTTTCGAAGTTGTGAAGATGAGCAATGAGCTGAAAAAAAAACTGTAGCCTTCAGTTGTGGGACAAAAGACCAGCCCTCGTGACAAAACTCTGCAATCTTCAAACGTTAACCAGTAACCTGATAAATTCTCTATAAAGGTTTGTTGTGTGCCTGCACTTTCAACTTCAGTGCCAGCAAGGCTTCTATGTGGTTCGGAATTAAATGTACCTAGAATATTATCTCGAGTCATTTTCTTCTTCTTGATACACTTATTCATCAACTTTTTCTGCTCATACGAATGTAGTGCACTGTTTTCGTCACTGCTAACAACATGTTTGGCACGAAGCTGTTTTTCCTTGTTAGCAAGAACTTTCGCGAACGATTCATAATGATAGGAAACAAAAATATTAATTCATGATAAGCTTGCTTAAGCGTAACATTCTACCAAGAAAAATGTAGACTCCACATTTCAGAAAGCGCAGGTTTTAAAACCAGGCGCAAACCTTTAGGCGCAGTAGCATTTGCGACGTACATTTTCATAGTGGAAGCATGTAATTCACAGTGAGTACGTTTTCCGATAACTTTTTGTATTTTCATAAAATGGTGAAATGCATTATGGTAAGCACTCTTGCCTAATTTAGTGTTTCCTAGTAAGTTCGTTTCATTGGCGGGCGTACCACCCTGTCCTCGTAGGTTGTAGCTTGAGTGATACGCCGACGTAATTTTGATTGTTGATGATAGGTGAGGGACAGCTCATTGAGACGGGTCGTATGTTGTGTCTTGCTCAGATGAATGCTTCAAGCTTACTCGCCTGTGTGGAATCACTGCATTGCTTATGGGGTCTGCACAATAGGAGGTCTTCTACCAGTATAGCCCCTTGCAGCGGATATACCAGGTGACTACACAATAGGCACGCAGTCACTTCACATATACGAGCCCATATGTTTCGGGGTGTGGAAGCATATTTTTCTAACATGGCATGCTAGCTGTTCTGTATCCTCAAAACTTGAAATCCATCAGCTGCAAAAACCATTCACATTGGTGGTTCACATAAAATACCAGTCTCTATTTTCGGCAAAAGTCATGAACAAGGTGGTTGAGTTGTCCTGCTTCGTTGCAGTGGCGTATCAATGGCAGGTTCCAGCTACCTCGGGGATGACTCATCGTTCTTCGTAAAATCAAGCCCGCATGTATCCGCTTTATCTATGATGGGCGCTTGCGACGTAACCGAGCGCATCCCTGTATTTTACAGAAGCAACGCCTCCTGAGCACGAAGTCCCCGATATTCGTACCTATATGAAGGATTAGGGGTTCCGTGGATTGTGGTGCTAAGTCCAGCAACAAATGAATCTCGCTGGTCAAAGCGCCGCTCCGAGTTACGAACACTAGCGCCCCATCGTCGAGCGGCTCAAAATACTGTTGAAGATACTTGGTTTTGGAATCGCCCAATAGCATGGTAAATAAGGGCGTTTTGGGGAACTTCCACGCGATGATCTTCCTCATAGCCTTTCCAAAACCCATAGTCATGAATATTCAGGGGGCAACTTCAGTAGGTCCGGTACTTAGAAGACACGAACCTAGTACACATACGAGAAAGCAAACGATTCCTTAAAGATTTTACGTGTCGGCCGTGGCACGGCCTTTGCCAAAGAATCAAATCTGTACAGTGCATATGCCGCTTTTGAGGGCCACTGATATGTCACAAAAAACGCCAGAAGTTTCAAAACGAACACCAGTGAAAATACATTTTGGTACGTCACTTCGTGTGCCAAGGTAAGTGTCGTAACTCAAGGCACATACGAACAGGAAGCCGCCGCATCGGCCAAACATGTACACCAGTAAAACGATGATTATCTAAGAGTACTACATGGTAGAAAACACGGACGGGAAAAAGATAACGACAAGCGCAGACTGTCAACTGAAGGTTTATTTATCCCGCATTGCATAAATAAATACCAACCAGGAAAAAAGAGAAGAAGGACAGACAGGAAGGAAAGTAGCATTTGAAAAAAACGTCAGACTTCATATACGCGAAGCACGAGGCAGAAATCAGATGAATAACATGCATGCGCCATTAGCCACTAATTGAAGCTTCTTATCAAGGAGGGCAACCCATGGCTTGCTCACGCAAATGTCAGGTTCTTGAGCCATCCTTTCTGCTTCAACAATCATACGTGTGTGATCATCTTTGTGCCTGTTAACACAACTGTATTTTTAAACAGCGCATGTGAACCAGACTTCCATACATGCTGAGACAAGAAGCCCTCGTTGCCATTGCGAACATTAGTGTTTGTTCGCGCAGGCACTCGTTGAGGCACCTCCTATTCTACCCAATGCAGCACGCACCACATGATAGCGGAATCTTGTATACTGCATTCTTGGCAAATCTGACAAACTGGGATTTGTGCCTGATACTTCAGGAACGCTCAGGCCTATTGTTTGCACATGTCAGTTTGGCGAGCTGGGAAAGTTTGTGTAGGGCTGAAAAAACAACCTGCATGCCTAAGCGTTGGCCGACCTTTTTTATCCAGTGTGATAACTGGTGCATGCAAGGGATCACCGCGATTTTGTCGCGTTTGCCTTCGTCCCTGTGATCAGCACTCTCTCCACTGGTGGACTTTTCCTTCTTTTTTATATTTTCTGTTACAGAAACAAGAATCGAATCTGGATAGCCAGCTTCTTTTAGATGACCCACTTCAATCTGGAAGCTTGTGTTTATCATATGAGTGCAGGATCTATTTAAGGCGTTAGTGAAGCAAGAGTTGACTATGCCTCTCTTCACCAACTTGCTGTGTGCCGATTGAAAAAGCAAAAAATGACAGCATATCCACGGAGTGAATGATGGAGAGTGCGGCAAAGCATCCGTCCGTCCATTCGTTCTTGATTCCATCTGTCTATGCGTCCATCTGTGTGACCGTCCATGCTTCCATCGGACCGTCCGTGCATGCGTCTGTTCGTGCGTCTGCACGTCCATCTGTGCGCCCTTCCCTGCGTTCGTCTATGTATCCACCCCTGCGTCTCTACATGCGTTCATGCGTTCGTGCAGCCACCCGTGGGCCGGTCCATGCATCTGTCTGTGCGTCCGTTCGTCCATCTATTCAACACTCCTAGTACCACCATCTCGCATCATTTAATCATATATTCCCCATAAGGGAAGCACCGTCATCCAGCAGTCATTTCAAGGACTAAGCGAGTGGTGGCACACGCACACTTTCATACGGTTTGCGCTTCGTGTCTACTTCCCACCTTTAAGCACCTCGAGCTCATGGTATATACTAGTTCACTGTATTCATGGCACTGCAGCTCAACACTCGCTAAACCTTTTTTAAAACCAAGGAGGTTACGCCCAGCGAGTATAACGTAGCAACCCTTTCTTGTCAGATAGTGATCAATGTGCATGGCAATGGCTGATAAGGAAGAATTAGAGACAGGAGAATTCGGCTTTTAGTTAACGTGGTGCTGCGAATTTTTATTGTTCAACAACGCACAGGAGAAGTCTCCCACCGGCACCACCTTGCAGGTCAAAACGTAAGACTGTTTACAAACCACAACTACGACTGCTACCAGGGACAAACAGTTGCCGTTTTGAGGAGCTTCGCCCCGAAACACGGTCTCTTAGTCCTAGGCTCATACATTCAGCATGCGTGGTTTGCGCTAAACATGACCTTCAAGTCTAAGAAGCGAATGAATTTATTTGTCGGCACTTCGTGCGTCAGGCCGAGTGGACTTAAGTACTCACTAAAAGCAGCTAATACAACTGATAAAACCTCACTTATGCTGGCTGCGTCACACTTGAAAACTACCAGGTAGTCATCGACGAACCTGAATATGCTCACAACATAGTCACAGTTCAGTTCAGCGCTTCTTTCATGTCCCTGTCAAACTTAGCTAACAGCAGATCGCTCAGACCCGGATCAATCGAAGATCCTATGGACACACCAGTGATTTTATACACATCATCATTCCATTCTACATAGGTAGAGGTCATATAGATAGGTAGCAGAGCAAGAAAACCACTGACACTAACTCCAGTTGCATTTTGAAAAGGTATGTCACACAGCTAATCGATACATTGATCTATACACGAGTACAAAGCATCATGAGGAGGAGAGTAATACAAGTCTTTCATGTCTATAAAAAAGCACCTAAATTTTGATGAGGGCACTCTTTGAAAAATGTTGTGACATGAAAAAAAATTTTTACCATGAATGGATTATTAATTGCGAGAAGTTTTAACTTCTTTTGCCAAAAAAAACCCTACGGCTTGCTGCCAAGAGCCCTTCTCTGGAAGAATTACTCGGAATAACACGTCATTTTTATGTGTCCTTTCGGCAGTGGTAAGTTACTGCAAAAGTCTCTTTGTTTGACCGCGAAGTGCGCGTACGTTGCGATGTTGTTGAAGGACTTGCGACACTCATAATTAGTTTCGTTCGAGGTGCTCCAACAGCCACAACGGTGTGAGAGTTGAGCGAAGCGCGGAAAACAACGAACATATGCTTGTCGTCTGCCCCTCCAGTAATCACTTGTGGTCGATACGAATCCTAAATTACGCAATATTTCAGATACTGTTCCAGCTTTAACAGCTTAGAATTTGCTTTTTATAAGCATCTAGCTGAAGTTCGTTTATTAAACTATGCTCATTTTTTGTTTATTGTGCTTTCAACTAGCTCGGCAAAGAGGCGCAGACGACAACGAGATTGCAATCTCTCATGCGGATTGCGATGCGCAGATCATGATAGTCTTGACCCCGATCCCACCTGACCGTGAATATAAGTAAACTTGTAGCAGGGCTGAATCCGGACCGTTGTTATACGGATTCATACTGATCGCGATTAAATGTTTCCGGGTGACACCGGTGTTAAAGAAGCTCTAGAACCGGAATGAAACGTTCCCTTTTGATCGTGATGCGGTCAGATCTATTTTCTTTAACTTGATCAGGATTGATCGTGACAGTGGTACACCGGGTGATACTGGTGTCACATGAGCTTTATATATAGGCTAAGGCTGGTCCAGTTATAAAATTTATAGATCACGATCAACAGTCATCTGTGCTTAACTGTTCAAACTATCTTCACTGCGTTTCGCACACAATTCAATCATATCGCAATTTATGAGCCTGGTAACGACAACATAGCAGCCCCTGAGTGCGCCTAAGTGCTGCAACAGCGTGCTAACGACCATCATATGATTACTTTCACGATGCATGAAGTTCAATTAACGGTCTGATGGTTCTCTTTATAGCAAGATATGACTAGCTACCGCAAAGCATCAACAGGTGCCACTAATAGAAGCTAGAAACAGACAAAACAATGTCTCGAGCTTCCTTTGTCCTCGCTAGCATGACACCAACACCAGCAGCTATGTATCCGCGTTAACATATAGCGATGCAATAACAGTTTATTACAAGAACGCAGCCCTTAATATTCAAAGATATCGCACGTGCGCAAACGCACCCATGGGGCTGGGCAAAGTGAGCACCACTGCCGGCTTTTATATCTTTGCGAAGAGCCGCGCGGACTAAGTAATACGCACCCTTCATTTAAGGTAGGCAATTTGACCGCGAAACACCCACTTCAATTTGTTGTGACACATTATACTGTAAAGCAACGTTGAGGAAGCAAGACTCTTCTTTATTCGCTCAGCCAGATTCCCACAACGCTGGCCTAAGTGTGATGATCAGTATATATAGATGGCAAGACGAAGCGCAAAAAAAAATGCTCACACTAATGCTCCCCCCCCCCTCCATCTTGCAAGCAGTCTGCTCGGCCGCGTCTTAGGAGCCACTGGCCATTCAATGAGTGGTTTAAAAAGCGAAACATGAACAATCTGAGATGTAGAACAACAATGGTCTGAATAAGGCCCGAAGAGAATGACGACAATTCTCTGATGACGTTTGTTGACTAATTAACTAGGGCCCAATATACCGGAACTGTTATTTTTTGCACAATTCTGGAGTACGATTAGGCGTCAAAAGCAGGACTTCATCCCCAGGATTCAACAAAATATCGCGCTTAGAGCTGTCGCAGCGATCTTTTCGATCTTGCATACGAGCTTTTATGTTGAGGCGTGCACGTTGCGTACATTCTCCAACTCCTGAGGTGAACTGCTAGGATATGGCTGACGAGGGGTTTTTCGAAGCATTCAAGAAAAATACGTCAGTGGTCAATATTGGTGCACGGCTGAACGCGGTGTAGAAAGAAGAATAGCCAGTGATTCGTTGGACAGCGGTGATGTAGGCAAACGTCACAAAAGAAAAGAAATTGTCTCAGTTGTCATGCTGGGGTCCGTATGCATCCCTAACATGTCTATTATTGTGCGCAGAAGTCGTTCTATCAACCCTTTAGTTTGAGGGTGGTAGGCTGACGTTGTTTTGTGCACTGTGCCATAAGTCCATAGGAGGTTTTCATTGATTGTGAACAAAAAGGTCTTGCCAAGAACATTGAACAGAACGTGAAATTCATCACGACGTAACACAATGGCGTTTGGGAAGAAGATCGGAGACACCTGAGGCAGAATTTGTGCGTAAAAAAGCCGTCTCTACGTACCGCGTTAGGTGATCGGCTGCTGTCACTACCCATCGATGTCCTCTTGGCGTGATTAAAAAGGGCCGACTAATTCGATCCCAACAATAAAAAAGGGTATCTAGGGGCACGGGATTAGCAGCAATATACCAGCAAGACTTGATGTTGGCCGCTTGTGCCGTTGATACAAACGGCAAGACACAACGTACTGAGCCACAAAGGTAGAGAAACCAGGCCAGTAGAAATGTTGCCTGACGTGGTCGCCTGTTTCGGGATATCCCAGATGGCCTGCATATCAGTCGTCAGGAAAGGCTTCGAGAACTTCGTGACTTCAAAAACATGGAAGAACTGGAACCCAGTGATGTGCATCAGTAGTGTAAACATAACGTCGTAGGACATTGTCGTCCATCGTAAATTGCCGTAGTTGTCGACGTGATCTGGCATTAGGAGAAGGCGACCTGCTAATAGTGCAGTTTCAGTACGGATAATCACACTGAAGTGAAGCATACTGAGCGTAGATACTCGAAGCCAGCATGCCAGCAACCGCTAGTAAGGGTAATGTAGTGGTTGACACAGCGTCGATACCACGTGACACACATGGAGCAAAGGGGCTGAACAGTGGTGGTGGCTGGGGGAAGTGACCGAGAGCGTCTGCATCTTGACGTTTCTTCTAAATGATGTGAAAACTATTCTTGCAGACGGAGTAGCCAAGAATCCAGATGACCAGACAAGTTCTGCATTGAAGATGGCCTACATAATGCGTGATGATCTGTTACTACTGTGAAGTGGCGGCCGCATTGATATGGTCGAAATTTGTTATTTACCCATTTGACAGCAAGCCATTCTTGTTCTGTTAGGGAGTAGTTCTACTTGGCAGCCATGAGAGCCCGACTGGCATGGGCAACTACTCTCTCTCGCGAAGTGTCAGCCCATTGTAGAAGATCTGCACTGATTCCTTGGCCACTTGCGTCGGCATGTAAACAAGTGAATGTGTTCTCGTCGAAATGTCAGAGTACCGAGTCGGACCTTAGGGTGCGTTCGATGGCTTGAAAGGCCCGTTCCCAGTCGTCGAGCCACGTTCAGGCAGATCCTGACATCAGTAGTTTGTGAACTGGCGAGGCGATGGTAGCAAAGTGGCGGATGAAGTGGCAAAAGTAGAATGCTAGACCTGGAAATACGCGTAAGCGTTTTTAAGTTTCTTGGCGAGAAGAGCTTATCACAGCAGCAATCTTTACAGGATCCGGCCGAACGCCATCTTTGCTGACAAGATGACCGAAAACAACCTTGAGGTTCTCGTTGGCGAAGTGACATTTCTTCGTGTTTCGCTGAAGTCGAGCGTTGCGAATGCACGACGATACATTGTCCAATCACTCAAAATGCTGACTAAAAGGGGTGGGAAACATGGCGATGTCACCAGACAACAAAGACAATTTTTTCTCAAAGGCTGTGAATAACCATGTCTATCATGCTTTCGAACGTGGCAGGGGCCTTACACAAGCCGAAAAGCATGACGTTGCAGTCGTGGTTTTCAAGTCAAGCTCAAAAAAAGAAGCACGATATGGGCAGTGGCGTACAATTTTATTGCCTTGAATCTCGATGCGATGCACAGCGATGGCTGTACGGCCTAAGAGCTTGGTACAGACAACAAAGGAAGCGCTGTGCTTTTGACGTAATGCTAAAACTGCTTCTTTTCGCACTGCCGAGAGATTGATGTTTATTGCGGCCGTTAGAGCAGTTGTCGTAGCATCGTCGTTATTGGTGCTAGTAGCTTAAGATGGTGGTTCCGTCGGGGCACGAGAGAAATTGTTTCGGTGTCGGTAAAGCAAGGCACGGTGGTGACCTTGAGCAGCGCAACAGAAAAAGAAGTGGGGTTGACTGCTGCGACCAACGCTCTACGACCATAGAACCACACCGGGCTAGGAGCAATAATAAGGCCACCAGATATGTAACGTTCATATGGTGCAAGAACCAGATCCGCAATAATGATCGTATCGGACGTCAGCCTCCTGATATGCTCATGGCCTGGAGGAATGGAGCAATCAGCATCCGCGACAAAGCGGAGGCTGTGCGTATTATTACCTGAAGAAATCGCTGTGTTTGCCGTGTGAATTATTCTCAGACGGCATGATATCACCGTGGAAGCTGAAGAGAGGAAGTCCCATCCTAAAATGGGCGCATTAGAACACGAAAATAGTATGAGAAATTAGCAAAGTACTTGATTGGGCTTATTGGTGCTGCATGGTAAACGAAGAAAGTGCTTAAAAGCGCAAAAGACAAGAGGGAATATAAGAGACGAGAACAGAGTGCTCAACTAACAACTAAAGTTGATTGAAAATAAGCGTCAATATATAGGAAAACAGAATCTGCGCATAACTACGCAACATGAGAAAAATCTCACATACATATGCCAAGTGGCCTACCTCATCTAGAGCCAGTCATATCAGTGGACCCTAGATACATAATTTGACAGCCGTGAAGAAAAATCGAATGTACGCTAACACAGAAAGCACCAAATTGTTGAATGTGGACGGCTTCATTTCATTTCATTTCATTTCATTTATTTTACCCTCAATCGCACATAGCTTTACAGAGGGGAGTGGGGTACAGAAAAAAAAACTATAACCAAGAGCAAACATAGTAACATCAAAATAATAAAAATTACAAAACATGAAAATTCGATGTTAGGCAGTACAATGAATGTACGTGTAAGTATCATCAGAATGGGGCAAACAGAGTACAAAAATATATATGTACAATATACACTTCACGTGTTATCACGTAAGTAATTCTGTACTGTAGATGAGAACAAGTCGTGACTTGAAATGGAAACCATGTCTGAGGGAAGGTGGTTCCAGTCGTTGGATGTGCGTGGAACGAAGGAATGATGAAAAGTGTTAGTGCGGCAGCTAATTACGTGTACCTTATGTTGATGATCTAAACGAGCTGAGCAATAGGCAGGAGTGGTAATGAACTGAGCTTTCAAAAGTGGATGATTGATTATCTTGTGAAAAAGTATGAGACGAGATGCTTTGCGACGTGATTCAAGTGACTGTAGTGAAAGGCTCCGTTTCATTGACGTAATACTGCTAGTGCGATGGTAGTTAGATAGAATGAAGCGTGCTGCGTTATTCTGTACCATTTCAAGCGAGTGAGTCAAGTTCAGTTGAAAAGGATCCCAAATGGAGCATGCATATTCAAGTTTTGGACGAACTAGTGTTTTATACATGGTTAGTTTCACGGCTTGAGGGGCACGGCTGAAGTTGCGTCGTAGGTACCCTAGCATACGGTTGCTATTGTTAATAACATAAGTAATATGATGTTTCCAGTTCAAGTCAGATGTTACATGAATCCCCAAGTATTTATACGAAGTTACAGACTCTAGATCAACGTCATTTAAGATGTAGTTAGCAGGGGGTCGGGTAGTTCGTGAGATACGTAAAACTTTACATTTGTTAGTGTTGAGGTCCATGTGCCAAGTTCTACACCAGCTGGCAATATTATTAATGTCACTTTGCAAAGAACTAGCGTCAGAGTTAGATAGATTTCTCGGTAAACAACGCAGTCATCGGCGAAAAGGTGAATCGAAGAAGTTACAACATCGGGTAAATCGTTAATATAAATAAGGAATAGTAAAGGGCCCAACACAGAACCCTGGGGCACACCAGAAGTAACGGGAGAAGAGGGTGAGCTGTAGTTGTTAGCAACAACGAATTGTGAGCGATTAATTAAGAAAAACTCGATCCAAGCAAGAATGCCGCCATCAATATTAAGGGTCCTAAGCTTATATAGTAGTAGGTGATGATTAATCTTGTCAAAAGCCTTCGAAAAGTCTAAAAAGATGCAGTCGACCAGTGAACTCCGATCTAGAATGATATGTAACGAATGGGTAAAACAAAGCAACTGTGTTTCACATGAGAATGACTTCCTAAATCCATGCTGTGACGTGCTAAAGAACGATTTTGATTCTAGAAAGTTGACCAAGTAAGAGAAAATTATGTGCTCCAAAAGTTTGCATGGTATAGAAGTAAGTGAAATAGGTCGGTAATTAGTAACAGAATGCTTGTTTCCTGATTTCAGAAGTTTCGCTAATCTATTTTGCAAGGTCAACATTGAAAGACCTAAGAAAAAAAGCAGGCACTGAGAAACACGCTACGCGCTATGTGGAGCGTGTTTTAGCGATTTTATACAAGAAATTGCTCACATGCGGGCTCTGTTAAACTAGCCTAACAAACAGGCCGATGCATATTGATTGGTTGAGGGAGCACGCTTACTCTGTAAAAGGCTCCGTTTCGAGCACTTCGCGGACCATTGTAAAAAGTGTGGTTGCCAGCGAATTCTTGACAAGCGTGTGATTACGGGGCGATATGAAAATCAGCGAGATCACGAAATTAGCTAACAAATTTACTGATTAGCGTGATTGAGTGCTTTAAATTAGGCTCCTCAAGCTGCGACTGCTTCTACGTAATAGGCGAAATATTGTGTTAAGAAGATATCACTGAAGAACTCTTAGCGGAGGTTCATCATCTAATCTAATTTGGCAATCTAAAGAGTATACATTACGAAAAAAACTTCACATATGCTGTTTCGTACAGGCCCAGGAAAAAGAAACCACTTCTCATAACTGAGGCATGGCATATTGATAGCGTATGACATACGATAGCGAAAACCAACTGTCACTTAGCATGCATGAAATAATATTCAAAAGCCTAAACAATCTTCTTTCACGTAATCTCCCGCGAGTACTGGATTGATAGGTATGCATAAACATGCGTTTTTTTATCCGTTCTGTTGCTACGCCGTTCTTAGTTCACGTGTCTTCTGTCTTCAATTCTCTCGTTTTTTTTTTTGTATAGACGCTCATTTTTTTACCCCCACCCCCACATCAAATTCACAACATCATAATTCACAGCACTGCATGCTATGCAAAAATTTTGGACTATTCTTGCACGTTGCTACTTAACACGCAAATATAATATAGATCATCATAAAAGTATTACTGGTATTTTGAATAGAAATTGATTGATTAGTTGATTAATATATGTGAAGTTTAACATTCCAAAATAACCATATGATTATGAGAGACGCCAAAGTCGAAGGCTCCGGAAATTTTCACCACCTTGAGTTCTTTAACCTGCACACAAATCTGAGCACACAGGCCTAAAGCATTGCTGCTTCCATCGTAAATGCAGCCTCCGCGGCCATGATTCAATCCTGCGATATGCGGCTCAGCAGCCGAGTACCTTAGCCACTAGACCACAGCTGTGGGGCAAAAAGAAATTGAACTATATGAAGTTGTGTGAGCTATGCTTTCCTAATGGATAAGTTTTCTGGCTATGCTGTCTATCAAATATTCTCCAACTTATAAAAACAAATAAGGCAGTAACACACGTTTCAAAATAAACGAACACTTTTCTGTCTTGATATTATATTTATTCTCAGTTGTTGTCGTTCACAAATTTAGACTTGCGACAGTGCTTTTCCGCATGGCAGTAACGAATTTCTTGACTAGTAATATCAAGTAAGCGATGATAATGCAATTGATCATCATTCACTTACGCAGATCCAACGTCGTTGAGCACTTCTATGCCAACACAAGCAAGCATGCACTATATCTCACGCCAATCTCCATATCCGGGGACGAAGATACAGCGTTTTCCAGTGCCCGACAAGTTCGTTCCGTGGGAAGCCATGTGGCTGGACTACGACCCTGTTACATATACAAGGCCTCGGTTGCAGTTTCCAGGTCCACTTCAAATCTACGTGGATGAGGACATACTGATGTACGTGCAGCCTTCTTACTTCAATACTCAAGCAGCACCATGGTTAAATTCCAGAAGCTTTTTGGGGGTGCTATCACCCTCTATAAAGTCGTTCGTGCCTAACGGCGCCCACGTGTCTCACGAATAGGCCACCATCAGGGTTAACAGCCGCTGAGTTGTAGATGGTGCAGCACTAGCACGTGGTGTTCACCTTCATCATTTTTATGGTTAGCTTGGTAGCACCAGAAGTGACGCCTTGTGGTGAGGCTAGGAGACCGGACTGAAAAGATTGGCGAGTCTGTTTCACGTGTAGTGCATAGCGCCATAGATCGTTTCCCGTGGGCCCCTCGTGGTGAGTGAGTAGAGCGTTGGCGACGTCGCCTTCACGTTACCTTACGTTTGTTTTTATGTTGACTTCGTGTATTAGAATATTTATTGCGAAGCGTTTCTGAGACAACTTTGACTACTTTGAGTCTATCTATCTATCTATCTATCTATCTATCTATTTGTCTATCCAACTATCTGTCTATCTATCTAGACACCTACGAGATTTAGCTCTACTGGCTGTTTCGATAATGGTATCGAAGGCATAACATAAGTATGTTACGGGGAGTGGTGACTAGTCGTAACATGAAATTCATGACATATGCCATGATTGTCGTGAATCACATTTCATGGTATTGCTGCTCTTGCGGTGCTTTCGGTCACATGACATATTTCACAACTGGCATAGTGTGACATGACTGCATGGGGAACATAATAAGAGACCCTAACGCGAAAATATGCATGTCATGTAAGTCATTCCTACATGCCACACTCATGGTGCACTCTCGGTCGTTTCACTAGCTTCACATAGACCAAATTTCGTATTACGGGACGTGAATGGATACCGAAGGCATATGACAGCTGCAAACATGATAACCTTGAGAGGCGTGCAATGTAAGCACATGACTACATGCCACCCTCATGATGCGCTTGCGGCCATTTCGCTAAATATACATATACTCAAATTTGTAATACTTCATGCGAATGAACGACGAATGTAAATGACACGTTCGAACTTGATGATCATGACATGCGTGCCATGTAAACATGACCACATGCTATGGTCATGGCGTCTTCGTGGCCGTTTCACTAGCTCCACATATACCGAATTTGGTACTACGTGATGTGAATAGACGATGAAGGTAAATGACAAGTCCAAAAATGATGATTCTGACATGGAAGCAATGCACAGCAATATCTACCTCTGCCTCGTAACGTTCTGCTGATTTGAAATTGACATATCAACATTTCTTGTTAGTGCTTCGCATATCATCTACTCCCACTATACGTGGTATCTGCCAATTTTAGCATAAGGTTGTCGTTAGCGTGCTCAGCGCTATTGATGTATTTGACTCGGCTGACAATATAGTCGATGTAAAAATAGTTCAATAAATGTTTCTGCTTGGTTAAGGTTAAGGATGTTGTAGGTAGCCGGCGAATCTAGCCTTGCATAATTTGTAGGCAATCGCCCCACCCAGTTTTCTGTTTCTAATTGTAGCTAATGTCCTTTGCTTGTTTTGTAACGAATCACGAGCAGGCTTTCGAAATAAAAATCGTGCATAGCACGACGTAAGCCTGCATAAGATGGTGACCTTTGTGCTATTCCGCGTGCAGTATTGCACCGGTACTCTATCTCGCTGCACTATACCCCAAACACAATTGTCACTTATCAGCAGTCACATGCGAGATCTGTAGCAATAAAAAAATTCAAGAGAAGTCACGACACCTTTTTCCTGAAGATCGATGAACCACGTGGAAACACAATATCAGTCACGCTATCACATGGCGAGCTTAACTGTTGCAGTTCCTCGAATAAACCTTGCCGTTCCTTCTTCAGCTCATGGCATTTAAGCAAATAGTGTTCCAAATTACCGTTTTCCTTGCACTTTGGGCACAAGGGCGTCGCAGAGAGTCTGATCTTATGAAGCCATGCTGGTGTTCGCACTGATTCCTTTCGGATGCGATGAAGCAAGCAGGCCTCTTCCCTTGATAGCCCTTTTGTCACACATGGCTGGTCAGGCGTCAGCCATAACGACTGAAAATGCTTATTGACAGCTTCTTGTAAAATACACTGATTGTCTTTGGGAGCCTTTTTCGTTGGTGTAAGCGCCATAGCACTCCGGGCAAGTCTGTCAGCCGCCTCATACCCGCTATACCCACATGTGGTGAAATCCATTGAAACGTAACGTTTATATCAATGCCATACAGGTCTTTAAGGATTCGCGATGATCTTTCAGTGCAGCGATCCAAAGGCAATTCATGTTTTAGCGTCTGCAAAGCGGGCTTACTGAGTCAAAACAGCACGATTTGTTGCTGCGTACAAAACTTCAGTTCCTTCAGGGCTGCCTGATATTGATATGTAAGGTTTAACGTCCCAAAACCACTATATGATTATGAGAGACGCCGTAGTGGAGGGCTCCGGAAATTTCGACCACCTGGGGTTCCAGGGCTGCCTGAATTTCCACGCTTTAACATGTCATCGATGAAACAACGCACTCAAGCCGCGCTGTCCAGGACGCCTTTAGATACGGGATCACAAACGCTGCAGCACTTGCTCCGCACACTATGTCGACTGATCCATCGGTGAAAACTTTCAAATGATCGGCGTACTTTTCTTCAATATATTCAAGTACCAAAGAGCGTACTTCTCTTGTTGATGTAAAACGCTTGCTGTGCATCCGTGGAATTGTCACCCGACAGTCAACATCCTCATGGAAGCAAGGTGGGTCTTGTCGAAGTTGTCTTTGTTTGGGGAAAACGATGATAAAATGGCGAAGGATGTTGAAGGCCACGAAATCTTGCAATTCCGTGCGTCGCCGAAGGCGACTGAGTAGTGCTCGTCCTTGGCTCGATTCGCCAAGTCAGCAAAGCTGTGTCAGCAGTCGTTGAAAGGCGAGAAGACGTGACGGCGGAAGACGAGCTTCATGAAGCACCTTTATGCTAGCTGCAAACTTTGGCACTCACAAAGCAACTCAGGCCTTTACGATGACGTTTTCCCAGCCGTTCATACTGTGACTCACTAGGGGAGATCAGAGGCGTTTGGAAAAACGCACGATTGATAATTACTGCCTCGTGTACCTTTGTCATGGATGTTGGGCTGCTCCCCACGCTTGTCCCTGCCATCCTTCAAAGAATGTTTACATGGGGTGACAGCGCTTACATTGTCTTGTCTACTGCCCGTCGCCAATCCTTCCTGGTGTCTAGTGTGACTCCAAGGAATCTCATGTACTTAACTTGCTTAATTTACACATCAGGAACTAATATGTCATCCTTGTTTTTTGTCTTCGCATACCTGGGATATTCTTAGTCCAATAGAGTCAAAATAGAATTGTGCGGAGAGTAGAACTCGTTGGCCATCCATTTCCAATCGCTTATGCTGATATCCAGACAGCCAGATGCATATGTCGTCAGCATAAATTGATATCTGTACCGCCTTGCTTACAGTCTTGGGAGCATTAGGTAAACCAGCTGCAGCAACATTGAATAACATTGAAGACAGGACACTGCCCTATGGCACTCCTCTGGGGAATTTTCTTCAGCTACTGAGCACTGTCTCTAGCTTCACCTGCATCGAGCGACCACTAAGAAACGCTTGAACAAAGCGTACAAGGTGCCACGTTATTCCCAGAGATTCAAGACCACAAATAATCGCACCTTGGTACTCGTAGTCATATGCTTTTAAAACGTCCAGCAATATTGCCAGAGTTGAAAAGCCGTATGCTCGATGGTGTTCTATGTGACTCACCAAGTCCAAGATGTTGTCCTGTGCACTCAACCGTTGCCGAAACCCAGTTACACATGCTGGAGGGGCCTTGTGATTCTCCATCCGCCATGTCAGCCAAACACAGACCAGCTTCTCCATCAGCTTCGCTACACACAAAATTAGCGATACTGGTCTCTATGATGCCAGTTCTGTTCTGTCTTAACCTGGCTTCAGCACTGGAACGGCCCAGGCCATTTTCTAGGCTTGAGGAATGTTTCCCGACTCCCAAACATAGTTTAATTGCATCAGAAGCCTGCTCTTCAATTCTGCAGACGGACTTGAGATCATTTGGTTTGTAATTCCGTCAGGTCCAGGAGCACAGCGTCGACGGGGACAACTTATCGCTAACGTAAATTCCCGCAGCGTGTAATGTTCATCGATGGCAGATGTAGAATGAGGCGTAAGTGGGTTAGGTGGTTCACTTTCTCTTCCAATTATATACACGCCAGCAAACTCTTCGGCTAGAGATGGCACTGATGTATCCTTGAAGAACGCGAGGGTAATAAATGGTCTCAAAGGCTCGGGCGTGCTTCTGGCCCTATTTACTACTTGCGATATGCTAGACAGTGGATTAAATACACTTAAACTCTCACCAAACGTTGCCCATTGTTTTTTCCGAAGTTTGTTGCTCTATCGCCGTATTGCTGTATCAAGTCTGTTGAACTGAGGTTTAGTAGCAGGTTCACCACCTCTTTGCATAAGCCTTTTCTCTGCCCTTCTTCTGGCCGCACACAACTCACAGAGCTTAAAGTTCGAGGCTGAGAAATGTGCAGGTATCTTAAATATAGTGGTTGCAGCCGCTTTACTCGCCAGCAAAACCTGAAACATATCCCCTGATCGGTGGTCTAGATGCTCTCGGTAGCGATCGTAATTAGTTGCTTTGCAGGATTAAGCTACCGTCAACTATTAGCCAGCAACATTGATCAACATACGGAAATGATCACTGCCCATTCTGCCCGGAGCTGTGCAACACGTGAGTTGAACGTCACTTGAATGTAACGTCAAGTCAATAATACATGTACAAGCTGGGGGCCTAAAGGATGTTACATAGCTATCATTTGCAATGCCTAAGTCTAGCTTATCAATAACCTGTCCCAGGCAACGTTCACGTGCATTCGAACTCTTTTCCCTCTATAACGTGTGATGCGCATTGAAACCACCACAAATGATGCGCAGAGCTGGGCAACGATGACACAGGTCTTCCAAAAGCTTTTCGGTGGAAATTTTCTTGTGAGAAGACGCATACACCGATGCAATTCTGACTTTGCGGTTTCCTATTTGTGCTCTGATCGCACACACTTCTATAACATCTGTGCACAAATCCGCTACCTTGAGTGCTATGTGTGGTATCTCTCTTCGTATATATACAGCGGCGCTTCCGTTTGGGAAAGTCGTTATGGTGGGATTCTTGTAAGTGACATATCCAGTGATTGATGTTTGTCTCGGTAATCCGGCTTCCGACAGAGCCGAGATCAAAATTTGATAATCTCTCAAAAACAGGTGTAGTTCATTCATGCGAGAAACAATACCTGCACAATTCCACTGCAATATGAAAGGCACTTTTCGGCGATCTGACGTGCACTCAGGCTTGGCCTTCGACATCCTACTGCTGGTTGTGCCCGAAACAACCAAGCAGCACTGATTCTAGAGCCAGCACGGCCTGCAGCATGGTCTTCGCAGTACCTGGTGGCATTGTCGCTAGGTGATAACGTAGAGCGGCAAACAGGACACGAACAATCTCCGCAGTGTCATGGATATTTTTCTCATGTCCCTTTGTTTTCTACTCAAAGTCTTGTCTCAGTACTCTAGCATGGGTAGCTTGTAGAAATGTTCCGAGTAGGCTCAGATGGCATGGCTCCTTGTTTTGCTTGACTCGCATTGTCCGGTGTTTTCAGGAAGCATTCTTTCGATTGCGCCTCACGTACATTCTTCGGACTAGTTGATATTCTTTCCTTCACCAATGGAGGAAAATCCTCAGGTGATTGAGCAACTGATTGCGAAATAGTTTGTTTAGTTTGTTTAGGCCCCGTAAGAAAGGCTTTTCGTTTATGCAGCGCACTCACGCGTAATGGGCACCCACTATAAGTGGCGGGATTGTCACTATTGCAGTTTGCGCAGTTAAAGTCCGCCTTGCAAGTTTTGAAGTCATGTGGACCTCCACAGCGTTTGCATCACAGCTCTCCTTTGCAGAATTTCGCCACGTGACCAAAACGTTGGCATTTAAAGCACCTCGGTGGTTGCTCTGTGTATTCAGTGGTTTCATGTCAAGTGAAGCCAAGGTATATAGTCTGAGGTCGCTCGGTGTTTGGAGTAAATGCAAGTACCACCACGTCCGTGGGTCTAACTCATTCGTCGAAGAAACTTCTCTTCTCACAATCCTCCTGACGTGAATCACGCCTTGGTGTTTCGTGTATGCGAGAAGATCCGCCTCTGTGTACCGCTTCGGAACACCTCTGATTAAGCAGGTGTTTCGCAAGTAGACATTAGGAAGACTAGTGCTAACTTCTACACCACACAGCTTGCCACACCTGAAAAGCGCATTTACTTGATTTTCAGTGGCTACGTCAAGCAGTAGTGAACCTTGAGCAGTGAAATAACTCCGAACTGGCTCAGCGCCAATAACAGATGCCACCGCAGAATGTGAAGCAATAGGTTTCACCTGGCGTAAGTCTTTTTCGCTCTCTACAGGGGATATAATCACCGAAATACCCACAGTTCTGCTTTTGCGGTGGCTTACCATCTTGAAGTTGTCATGCTCCATGTCCGACCAATCGTCTACCTTCTCGTTTACAGCTTTGTCTACGGTGTCCATGTGTTTTGAAAGCACCTTGGCTCATTCGAGAATCTACAAGTTTTTCTTAACTTGATCAGCAAGTATCAAGATTGAGTACAGCATTCAACAAGCTTTTTAAAAGGACCCTCGAAGAGGGACACTGAAGCACATCAAAGAAAATGAGGTTGTGGGGTCAAGTTAAGTAACCTCAGGTGGCAAACTAAAAATAATATTGTCGAGAATGCAAATAAGCAAAACAAATAGACTTATTTTGCCAGGAACAAGCAACAAGCGCTTCGGGCGGCATTGCGAGTGTCACCGTCACTTGTGATCTGTGGAATCTCTGATGGTATCGTGAAAACAGCTGACGGCACACCACAGCGAGGGATCCCGTGTTTTCGTTCTGCTGAAATCGGCGTGTACTTGCTGTTACGGTGAACTCTGGCGGTTGTAACGCATTGTAAACATGGACTGCTACACATAGGATTCATGTAAACTCTTAAAATATTACGTTCCGCCGTGAGAAATAATCCGATAATGAGCATTGGCGCAAGAGAAGCGCGCGATGAGTCATTCAGTGTGCTTACTGTGAGAAAAAACTAGCCACATGACTCGAGGGTTGTCGCGCGTTTCCGTAGTGGTGACATGTGCTCCGAACTGCGCTGCATTCCCGGGCGTCCAAAGTTTTGGCCATACATATCGGTTATGTTTACAATATTATCGCTTTTTTCGAATGATGGTCAATAATACAATTGATGGTCAATAATACAATGAGCATGCGTATAATTGCAAGTGGCATGCTGGCTTTACCATACGTATGTGACTCTTCTGTGGAGTACACAATTTCAAGATCTAATCGTAAGCATGTATGAAAGCGTTCAACATGGAAGCGCCTCATATCAGGGTACTGATATTGTGCCCAGTATTTTTCCTCATTGGTTCTTACGCACGCACAGCTGGCAAACGAGCAAATGAGAGAGTTGCTGCTGTTCCCTCGAAATTCAGCAAATTCGTGACCGGACGTATTCTGGACCCATCATATTCACCGACTAACCAATTCCTGCAAATCGCTTATTAGGTTACCTACGACATAACTTATAATCAGCATTCTCTACAGTCCAATCACTTGCTTATAAAACGTTTATACAATCGAAACTAGAGTATGCCTCTGCTATGATATGATGATATGTGATGTGTACCCTCCTAAAATCACCATCTCATTATGAGAGACGCCGTAGTGTAGGGCTGTGGAAATGTCGACCACCTTGGTTCTTGAACATGCACCCTACTATCTGTGACAACCAGCATGTTAGTATAACCAATTCTCTCCAATCTGCAAAAAAACGTGCTGTGGGTTCATTCTTTCCGATTGTTCCTACAATACCAGTGCATTGGCCCTAAAATCCCAGCTATACCTCCCTTCACTTTCTTCTTGCCGCAAGGCTGCTTGTCTCATCTTATTTCTTAGGTTTTTGCACTCCTTCTTTACTGAAAACTTGACCATCATTCCTGCAAACCTTTCCTCTTGCCGCTCGCACCGAAACGGTGTGCATCAGCCCCACGCACACACGACCACCCAAATTAGGTCAGATCAAATGAGTTTTATGAAGACAAAAGGAGTAAATACAAAATATAAAAATATACTGACGCGGGACCCAAAGTACGTGACCGGAACGGGACCCTGAGTTACAGGTACAATTGAATAAAAATAAAGAAGCAGCCTGAACTGAAAAAAATGAATATGAAAATCAAAAAGGCATATAAAAAGCCAAACAACAAAAACACACCATATATTAGGTAAACTTTGAAGCACCACAACACTAGAACAACTGAACAAACAAGTAATGCCTAAACTAGAAAGCAAAACAAAAAGACATTTTAATAAAGTACAAATCTCTAGTACAATATATAGCAATTATTCTGTTATGCCTAAATAAAAAAACCTCATTGTTTTAACAAATAATGCTGTAATGACGTTTTTTAAATAAAATCAGACAAAATTTACATTTTAGTGCTGAGGGTAGGGTGTCCTAGACTGAGATGATACTGAAGTGTGAAGATGAATAACGATAATTAGTATGAACCACAGGAAGCAGGAAGTTGTTAAGCGCAAACCTGGTAGTGTTAGTATTAACTAAAATTTCACATTCAATGCAATTTGTAGCAAGTTTATGCGATTTCTTTATGCAGAAACATAGTTAATCTAAATCTAAAGAAGTTGCTAGCAGTAAAGGTGTTATAATGGATGAAGTGAGTGATGTTACTGTCACGAGCACAGTTAAAAATAACGTGCAGGGCTGTATTTTGTAAATGGTGCAAGGGTGAACGATGACACAGATTAATATTACCCTATGAAGCGATACCGTACGTAATATGACAGTGTATGGAAGCGAAGTAAAGAGAAAGGAATCCTTTATGTGAAAAATATCAGCGAGCTTTAAGTAAAGCGCGAATGTCGAATGCTGTCATTTTTATAATGTGAGCAATTTGGAGGTTGAATTTGAGGTTAGCATCAAGTAGAACACCAAGAAATTATTTGCTGTCACTGATAATGATAAACTGAGATTCAATTGTGATCCCAGATGATGAAGTTAACTTGCGTTGATGTGATCTAAAAACCATAAATTAAGATTTATTTGGATTATTATCTAGATGATTTTCTTTACACCACATGAGCACGTTACAAAGTGTACATTCAATTCATTTGTGGCACTAGTAACACAACTATCTACAAAAAAATGGTAGTATCGTCAGCGTGTAAAACACAGTAAGCCTTGTTTATAATATCAAGAAGCTCATTTATGTAGAGTAAAAAAAGTAAGGAATCCAGTATTGAGGCTCGGGGAACACCTTGATCTATTGTTTTAGTAGATGAAAATGAACCTGCTATGTATACATTATATGTTTCATATTAGCCAGGTAACTCTCTAAAACTTGAGGGATGGACCTGGATACCGTAGGCGTCTAGCTTCTGGGACAAAAAAGATGAATAATGGTGTCGAATGCCTTGGAAATATCTAAAAAAACTGACGCTACGATGCACCCTGAATCAATAGACTGCCTAATGTTGTCAGGAAGGAATGGAAAGACAAGCTCCGTTGAACTTTCAGAGCGAAAGCCAAATAGACATAACTTCAATACATTAAACATACTCAGATACTTGTTAAGACTAACTACAAGTTACTTTTCGATGACTTTACTGAGGGAAGAAAGAGGACTGATAGGACGATAATTGGAAACACCTTGTTCACCACTTTTTTGAAACAACAGAAGTACTTCGGCTTTCTTCAGAAACGTACAAAAAATGTCATGCTTTAATTCAAGATCTTTATTTCAGCTAGTGGATTGCGAATGACATCTACGACAAGTTTTAGATGGCGTGCTGAGATTTTAAATATACCAGGGCTGGTCTTCTTAAGAGTTTTTTTTTTGCTGTCGCTACATAATTAGGGCTCTCGGGAAAAAAAAGTTTGCTTAAAACGCTGTAGATTACAATGAGATCTCCCTTGTTCCTGACTAAAAATTTCGAAAACGTGGCTGCTAAAAGCATCAAAAACGATTTGAGGGCACTTTCTAGGTTGTGTGTTATGCCGTTTTACGTCACTTTCTGCAAACATGAGCTACGAGATGATCGATTTAGAAAATAATTCAACAGTTGCCATTACCTCTTGGAGTTATTTTTCCTTAGACAATTGTTCATTGTAGTACTTTTTGGCATATTTTAAGCGAATTGAAAGAACATTAGAATACTTTTTCTAATTAGAACCTAAAGCAGCATTAAATTATTGTCTTTTTAGTTTCTGGTAAATACTTTTTGCGCATACTTTCCAGCAGCCGTTGGGAAAGCCATGAGTATTTAAGATGATTATGCTTCTTTTTACATTTAAGTACTATTGTACGCTCTTCCACAGCTTTAAGGTAATGGGCAGAAATCAAGTTGAATGTCTCGTCTACATTGCATAATAATGTAACTATTGACCAAATAATATTACGTGGTTTCGAAACAATAAATGCTAAAAAAAATAAGATATTGATCAGTGATATTCACATCAAATATTCCTGCAGAGGGAGATGGTGAAGAATTACAGATAGCATTATCAAGTAGTGAAGCACCACCATAGACCACCATTGAGTAGGCGATGAAATAAGATAACGCCCTTGTTTTCAGAAGACAGCTGATGCAAAGCGGTGTCAATTAAGACGAGAACCAAAATCCTTCACGTTCGAAGAAAAGGAACGGTAAATACACCCAAGAGTGATGCTCTGATTATCTTTTAAAAAATATTCATGAAATTCAATCCTATATCCACGCAATCCTATATCCACGCAATACTATATACGCGCAAGCCCTATATCCGCGCAATTTTTGTCTCGCCTCGAGCACTGCGGTCATCTGGCCCTAATGAATACCGACATCTCCCAGAAAGCTCGAAAGTCTCGCTACGACTCAACTCACAGTTCTGTCACCTTTTCTTCAGGGGGCGAAGTTCTGTGGACTTCCGTGCATGTGCCCGGCTTGTGTGAAAAATTCCTCAGTCGTTTTATAAGACCTTATATAGTCCTTGTACGAACGTCTTCCGTTAATTACCGTATCTCACCACTTAACGCTCCCTCCAACAGCCATTGCCGTGGGACAGAAATTGTGCATGTTTCTCCACTGAAGCTGTATACCCGACGCAATTCCTAATAAAGATACCTTGCGCGGCCAGGAGGCCGTTTCCAGTGTGAGGGAGAATTAGTGTGAGCGCAGTCACTGACTCTTCTTTATCAATTGAATGTATCATGATTTGTATATTTTCCTCATCTGTAGATACCATCATCAAAGTGTGCCAGCTCGAGCTCGTCTCGAATAAAGCTCTTCCTCATAATATTAGACAAAGCCAAAAAACTGGAAAGATCCATGGTATCTATTACGAACGATTATTCACAGTTGACACTTAAGAAACGAAAGTTGCTCTGAGACAGTGTTATGAACTAAAAGTGACAAGGAGAAAGAGTATTCTTAGTATATGACACGCCTATACTTGATAAAGGTACATTTTATTGGGATGAATTGCAAGACAGGTGAATGAAAGCAAGAGACCGTCAATTTTTTTGAGGTATTCTTTATTTATTTATTGTGAATCATTGAAAGGCTGACGAGAAAAGCTGCATACAAGCAGCTTGACAGGCCCGTCAGCCCAATTCAAACGTCAGCAGCAGACGGCAGATATGCATGCTGTAGAAATTTACAGTAATAGACACAACACACCAAAGTATCGCACTTTTATTGCGATAACAAAAATATGCAAGTAAAAAATATATGCACGCTAACAACTAAACAAAGAAACAATATTGTATTCGAAAAACATGGGAACGCTACAAACAAGAAAAAGAGAAACGACGAGGCAATACTGAAACATACAAAAGTGCAAATTGTGTCAATTTACAAAAAAAGATGCACCGGTAAAAGAAAGACTGATAATAAAAAGTATACATATGAACTGCTGCACACAACAGAACAGGAATGAGCGCTTCAAAAAAATGGTTACACCGATCAGGGTATCACTTACACTGAAATGCATATGCACTAAAATGTTACACAAAGGAAAACCAACGGCTAGTAATTGAAGGCCCGAAAAATTGGAATGCATAATGCATTAAAACGGTACACACAGGAAAAAAAGTAATGTTTGTTGTTGAAGGCGCGAAAAATTTGAGTAGCAAAGAGAAGGAGTAAAAAGAAGGTCTGTAACGAAGGTCGGCAAGGCAGAGTCGATAGACACTTGGCGATAACAAAATGGGCGACGTAAAAAAAAAAAACCTTACCAGGATGACGCTATCAATCTACGCACTTCCTTTTTCGAAGTACGCGTCATATCTAGGTTTCTTGCTTCCAGTTTGTTCAGTAAGCGCGGCAAAGTATTAGATAATGTTTGCAGACCGTATGATGTACGAAAGGTGGGCACGTGCCATCGTTCAGTGTTTCTGCAAGTGTATACAGGCGCATTCGGGCAAAGGCAGGCCAGCTCAGATAAATTTTTGCAATTTTTCGCTAGTTCTTTCATGAAGCTAAGAGCTAATCTTACATTATAAAGATCGAAAGTTTTGGTAATGCAGTATTTCTGAAATAAATGACCAGTGTGGGCCGAGAAGCTCAAATTCCAAATGGAACGCAAGGATTTTTTTTGCAGTAAATTGAGTCTATTTTTTTAGCAAGCGTAGTAGTTCCCCAAAATAGGTGAGCGTAATTTAGATAAGATTCAAACAAACATGTATAAAGCAGTAACTTAACTTTAAGTGGAATTAGGTGGCGGTGTTTGCTAAGAATTCCTGCAATTCGAGACAATTTTATCATTACAGAATTAACGTGGTCATCCCAAGTAAGGTGACTACTGAAGTGCACTCCTAATACCTTCAGGCATTCCACAATTTCTATTGAGTCAGAACCAAATTTAACATACTGCGGAACAATGATTTGTTTATTTCGGGGTCGAAACAGTATAGCTTTAGACTTGTTTGCGTTTATTTTTAATCGATTAGTAATTGACCAGCATTGAATAGACTGCAAGACAGCGTTAGTTTCCCTTCCGATCTGGTCAGACGAGTCCAACGAAAAAAGTATGGTCATATCATCGGCATACAAAATGCACTTAGCTTGTTGACATAAGCTTAAAATATCATTAATATATAAATTAAACAACAAAGGTCCTAATATACTCCCCTGTGGAACTCCAGCTATTATACGCTTAACAGATGATTTGTAGGTATCAATACAAACATACTGTGTGCGACTGGCTAAGTAAGAGGCGAGTAAAGAGTGAACACAACCACGGAAGCCTACCTATCAAGTTTCGATAAAAGTATGTTGTGAATAATGCAATCGAATGCCTGAGAAAAATCTATGAACACGCCTAGAACAACTTTCTTTTCTTCAAAGAAGCGTAATACGTATTCTTTTTGTTGAAGTAGTGCTAATTCCGTAGATTTGTGTGTTACAAAGCCGTATTTATCGTCAGAAACTAATTTATGAGTTTTACAAAATGATGACATCAGAATCTGAATTATTTTTTCAAGGCCTTTGGAAAATACCGGCAATATTGACACGGGTCGATAGTTTGACGCACATCTCCTGTCTCCCTTTTTAAAGAGGGTGGACACTTTTGCCTTTTGCATTTTGGTGGGAAAAACGCCTGAATTAGGCCAGAGGTTAAAGATGTCTGTAAGTATTGGGGTTATTATATCAAGGACGTATTTCACCGGCTTTATCTGGACGTCCTCTGCATCCCGGCTTTGGGAATTTTTCATATTCATAAAAACAGAATAAACTTCTGAGCATGTCACTGGGTTCATAAACATGCAATTACTGTTATAAAAATAGGAATTTTCATTTGGCGGTGCAGCACATTCAGTCCTGCGGCTCCATCAACAACGATCTCATCGGGAGCTATGACATTGTTCGACTGCAAAACTACCGTATTTATTAGTGTCCATAGTTTTTTCACGTCATCTTGACAGGAATCAAACAGAGCGTAATAGTACGCATCTCTTGCCTGTTGTAATTATTTGTTGAGTTTATTTCTGTATAGTTTAAACTGCGAAAATAGTTCTTGATTACGCTGTTCAACAAATTTTTTGTACATTTGATTTTTCTTCCGAATTTTCTTTCAATAAGCTTGACGTAATCCACCCTTTTTTTGCTTTTTTAGATGGGAAAAGCGCGGGTTGGAAAATAAGTATTGTATATTTCTACAAATTTTCAAAAAAAAGTGTTGTATGCGACGTTTGCATCCGTCATGGCGACGACGTAAGCCCAATTCACTCAAGCAACTGCCTCTCTAAAGGCCTCGAGTCCATTTCCGGTAACGCGTTGTACTAGACGCCGCCTCGGCACCGTCTTGTTTACTTGTGTTTTAACTGCGAATAGAACTGGAAAGTGGTCGCTAATACCGTAGCCAACCACGGAACTTAAATAACGATTCTCATCAAATTTTGTAATAAAAAGGTCAATAAGAGATTCGGTTGTAGGTGTAATTCTTGTTGGTTTAGTAACGGAATTGGCGCAGCCATTGGCTAAAATAACTGCAAGAAAATCTCTGGTAACGTTACTATCAGAAAGCAAATTTATATTAAAATCACCTCCTAACACCACGGGATATTTTTCGAGATTTACATAATTCAAAAATTCTTACAAACCACACTCGTGACCTATGCCAGCACCATCTAACAAACAGTTAAGGCTGCTAAATATTAATACCCGAAGCATTGTGAATAAAGCTGAAACATTCAAGGTGTTCATGCTGCAACATGATCCCCGTATTACCGTTGTTACTGAGACTTGGTGACACGAGCATTTGTCTGATGATGACGTCTTCCCCCGTCCTACACATTTTTCCGTAAATACAGACGTAATAGGGGAGTAGGGGTGCCTATACTGGTAAATGTTTGTATCGATGCTGTTTTATTGACGATCTTGTTGACATAGAATGCCTATGTATTAGGGCTACATTCTGGGGTCACAGTCTTGTTGTAATTGGGTTGTACATACCCCCAGACATTGCTCCAAAATACCTTAGCACACTGAAAACTTATATGGCCAAACTTTAGAGTAAAAGGATCATACCGATTGGTGACTTCAACCTACTTGGAGTAGACTGCGAGTGCCTTGACACCGGCATTAACACTTCAAAGCATGTGATCATAGTGTTTGACATTATTCCTATACGGGACCTATTGCAGGTATTTCACGTAAGCACGCACGTACAGCGGGATTCCACCTCAATATTAGATTCTGTGTTTTTTAACAGAAATTTCTCTGATCATACAGTCGGGTAGGACAAGTTTTTTCTGATCATAACTATGTCTTCACTTCCTTTCCTCTGGTTCCAGTAACTGGCCATAAAAACCCAGTATTTTGCTGCTTTCAAGAGTTTTCAAAAGCTAATGATGCAGACGAAATCAAACACATACAAACATGCCTTACCTATTTTGATGACGCCAAAGTTGGCGTGCTCTGGAGACGATTCAAACAAATTTGTCATTTTTGCTGAGATATATTTGTGCCTTCCAAGCACAATAAAATTAACTAACTAACGCTCTAAATAACTCGAGCCATCATTCATATTAAGCGCAAAGTTAAGGGACTGAAAAAAAAGGTGGGCAGTGATTGGATACATGATGCACAGAACAGCCTCGCTCAAGCTGTGAACAACTCTGGAGAATATTACTTTAAAACCTTATTGCCTAACTTTATTGCGAACGACCCCACTAAATTCCGGAATTTTATCAGTGAAAAGACAAAAACGGTATCGCAAATGTCAATTTCAGAAACCAACGTGACCGATCAAAAAGACATTGCTCGGCATTTTATTCAAGATTTCCAGAGTGCTTTCAACACTTCCGACTTCAACTGTATATCTAAAGCGACGGCCTTTCCTTATGCTGAAGCACTCTTTATATTGTATCCTGGTGTGGTGTCTATGCTGCTAAATTTGAAAATAAGACATCTTGTGGCCCCGATAATATACCGAACGTATTCCTACGACGCTATGCTTTCTCTCCAGCAAAGTTTTTGGTGATTATTTTCTGCTGTTCTTTAATGTTTTTCCTACTGGGCAGTTACTGGAGGACAGCCCGCGTTGTATTCGTCTTTCAAAACAGAGACAACTTAGCTCTAGGAAAAAACCATTCAATCTCACTTCAGAATGTTGCAAAACTATCGAAGACATCATAGCTATTATAGTGTAATCATGTTTCTTGAAAAACCATACAAATTAGCCAAGTGCCAACATGGTTTCCGGAAAGGATTATCTAGCGTGACTGAACTCGTCACACTATTTCACTCTCTTGCATTAAGCATCGATCGACACGGTAGGATAGATATGCTTCTTTTAGATTTCTGCAAAGCCTTCAATAGTATCCCCGCAGTAAACTCATTTCCAAACTTAGAGCAATATGTATACCAGAAATACTTGTTTGTTGATATTTATGTATTTAAATATTCGCGAACAGTACGTTGATGTAGGAGGCCAATATTTGGACTGTCTCTCGGTCACATCGGGCGTGCTACTGGGCAGTGATAGGCCCTTTCCTTTTTTGATTGTATGTCAACGACGCTGTTGGTGGTATTCACCTTAGTGTAGAAATAAGATTATATGCAGATGAGTGTGATTTGTTCAAAGAAATATGTTCCACTAACGATTACAAGGATCTTAGCACTAGTCTTTGCAATATATATGAATGCTCTAACAAATTGGAAATGTGTCTCAACGTGAGCAAATCTGAGCCTTCGAGTGACTCGCACAAAGCATTCACAATTACATACATACATACATATAAAGGTCTCCACCATTGCAACAAGTAAACTACTACAAATACTCTGGTGTGACACTCACTTCTAACTTATCTTGAAATTTTCATATTGATAACGTTTGTGCATCTGCCTTCCTCAAACTATGTCTTCATAAAAATAAACGTAGAAGTGCTCTCCCGAATAATAAAATACTTTGTTACACTGCCCTTGTGCGACCCAAACTGGAATACGCGAGCATAGTATGGGACCCTTATACAAAACGTAATACATACACTCTTGAGCGTGTACAGATACAAGCTGTAAGATTTATATGCAACATATACTCAAAGTTAGACTCGACCCAGATATATTGCTAGCAAACATTCTCGTATTGCAAACGCTAAGACAAACGGCTAGACTAGAATTTCTTGATCAACTTTTGAACAAAATCTAGCTACCTCTAGACCCATCCCCGTATTGGACATTCCCAAGTAGCCGGACCACCCGCCACCACCACCCAAAATTCTTGATCCCGTATTTTGCTCGCACCAACCTACCTAAATTTTCGTACTTCCCAAGAACCATTAAAAGTGGTTTTTGGGAACCTTACCAGGCAACCTTTCGGATACATGTGATGAATTATTTGCCTTACCAGGCAACCTTCTTCTCCCTTTATTTTTTCAATCCTGCAAGTGCTGCTCTATCTAAATCTGTTTTTCATTTTATTTGTATCTGTATTAATCAACCTTCTTTGACCTTGAGTCATCAGTATTGAATAAATAAATCAATAAAGCATTCCCCGATACCCTCACCGCTCTTTGACGCATTTACTCCAACTCACCATCTGGGTCGATGTGGGCAGCTTTTTTCTTGCTTCTCATGTTTCGAAGTATGCCTTGAAAACGCGGGTGAATGGACAGGTGGTCACCACCAAACCGACCCGCTTATTCCTAGCACAATAACCTATAGAAACGGCGTGGTGTAGAAGGTAGAAAGGAACGCATGAGTCAGGCACAGGGTTCAATGGCGCATCAGCAACTGGTCACAAAGCAACATTACAAAGGTTCTGGAAGCACTTAAGCCTTAGAAAAAAAAGCAGTCCTGAACTTTCATTGCAACAGAAAACGGCGAAATCTAATATGTACAACAACTATTTCCACTCTGTTCTTACAAAAGATGACAGGAAAATTCCACAGCTTGCACACATGAATGATATTGGAATCAGCCCTATAGATGTAGTTGATGAAGGAATATTTTCTCTTTTGCTCGACCTAGACCCCAAAAAATCTTTGGGATCAGATGACATCCCCAATCCCTTTCTTAAGCGATATGCCGAATGGTGCAGCAAATACCTTGGTATGGTTTTCCGCAAATCTCTCGCCGTAGCAAAACTTTCAGACGACTGGAAAAAAGCTAAAATAGCACCGATTCCCAAAGCAGGAAATCGCGATAATCCTTCAAACTTTAGGCCAATATGTTTAACCAGCACGTCATGCAAAATATTAGAACACATAATTTTGAAACACTTAACCGTTTTTTAGAAGATAAAGGCGTTTTGTCATCTTGCCAGCACAGGTTTCGCAGTGGATTATCGACTGCCACACAACTAACAGAAGTTGTTCATTATTTAGCATTATCTATTAACAACTGCACGCAAACGGATATCATACTATTAGACTTTGCTAAAGCGTTTGATTCCGTATGTCACAACAAATTAATTGCAAAACTTCGAAGTATTCTTGGAGATGGAATATTAACAAATTGGGTTAAGGACTTCTTAACTAATCGTTCACACTATGTCCTGTATGACCAAGTACCATCAGAAAACTTGCCTGTTACGTCCGGAGTACCACAAGGCTCCGTTTTCGGGCCTTTGTTATTTCTTGTTTTTATTAGCGATATCACAGACAGTATCTCTTGCACCTTTAGGCTTTTCGCCGACGACTGCATTATTTACAAAGAAATTAACAGTCATTCAGATCTCCTTGCACTAAGCGATTTTTTACACCATCTTTCCAACTGGTGCGACATGTGGCAAATGTCGATTAACCCCAAAAAAACAGTCTGCATGACGATAACCCGAAAAAAAGAAGCTATCCAGTATGACTACAGCATTAAAGGCACCAGGCTTGAAAAAGTGAATGCGCACAAATATTTAGGCGTCACGATAACGTCAAGCTTCAGATGGGATGCGCACATTTCTAACATTACTTCGGTTGCTCTGCGCAAGCTCTTTTATCTTCGCAGATGCCTTCGGTTGGCCCCTCACTCAACCAAGCTTTTAGCCTTTACTACTTACGTAAGACCGGTATTAGAATATGCTAACACAGTATGGTTTCCTTATACTGTCACTAACATTCAAAAGCTAGAAAATATGCAGAGGAAGGCAGCAAGATTCATCTGCAACAAATATAAGCGCACTGATTCTCCTACAAATATGTTAGCAAGCTCTGGCCTCCAAACACTTGCGATTCGGGCAAAACAAGCGCGCCCTAAATTTCTTTTTCAGCTACTTCACAACCATTATAAAATTGACCCATCATTGTACATCCGTCCGTCAGACTACCGCGTTATTAGGCACGAACATTCACACACACTGAAAGAGTACTCTTACCGCAATGACACGTTCAAGCACTCCTTTTTTCCACTTGCCATAAGGAAATAGAACTGTTTGGATTGCTCCATAACTAGTGCGAAGTCGGTATCCGACTTTGCACTAAAATTAGAAATTATGTTCTCCTAATGCGGCAATACTCGCATTACCAGAAGCACTGCGCCACCAGTGAAAGCGTATTAGTGGAGTGTACAAGTGTTAACTGGAGTGTTTAGAAGTTTGCTATTTGTTTGCCTGTGTACCACTGCACTTCATGCAAAATTTCTCTTTTTTTGGTGATGGTTTCTTTGTCTTTGCAGAAGTAAACAATTTGTATATTTTTCGCTCTTATACTTTGTGATGACTGTCATTTTACTACATTCCTGTTTCTGTTTTCTGCGCTGTTAATGTACCACTTGCATGTTCAATTTGTACGCCCACCTGCTATGGTCTCGGATTGAGACTAGCAGTATTGAAAATAAATAAATAAATAAACTCCAAATCGATAACAGCCCCCCGGAAATCGTGTGTTCTAGCCGGCGGTAAATGAACGCGAACGAGCACTATGAACACGACTGAAGCAAAGGAGAAGCATGCCCATCCATCTCAGTCGCACGAAAAGCGCATGCGATAACACCATCAGCGTGTGAATAATGTCGTCGATTTATACTCAGGCAGAGAGGAAACGCCCTGTCTGCCGGGGCTACGGCGAACAAGAGGGAAGCTGCCATATAACCAAATAGCCGATTGGTAACTTCATATAGCCAATTGGTAACTTCATAAATTATTTTTTTCATGAAACAAAAATTGTTATCCAGTTGAATAGAAATTCTATCCAGTTGAATAGAAATGTTATTTTTAATTAGGCCACCACGTGATGCAAATTGGCCTCAATCTGGACAAAGTCGATGTTTTCGGGAAATTTGTGAATTTTTTTTCTGATAAAGTTTCGCGACTTGAAGGGTGCAAAGGTAGTTTTCTTTTGAAAATATACCTTCTGTGGAGTAATTATTATCTCTCAGATATTCATTAAAAGAGCAGTTGTGCAATAGAAAAACTGCAAACATTACCCCTTGCGGCTCAATTCTTGTAGATGTACGCGACCAAAACATTGCACTAATATTGAATAGCCTAAAACACCTTGCACAGTCACCACTACTTATTATATAAAGTAAATGTGGTATTGAAAGAGGGAGTGACACTTTGAAAAATAATTTTTTTGTCACGAAGAACAGCCATACTACTTTAGGAGGAATTGAGAGAGCACTCAAGTGACCACATTTTTTTTTCATCCCATATTATTCTAGTGATTCACTGCTTTCAGTGCAGTAATCAGCAGAATATTTCTTCGAATCAATTTTAGGCGGTCGCGAAAATAGCTGGTATGTTTGGCGTGGAATGGCACCACTACGAACGGCACTGGCAGTGAGTAATTCTTCTCAATTGGAGCTAAAGCATCAGCGCTTTTGTGTAAGGAAAGAGTATAAGGAGAGGTAGAAAAAGGGAAGAAATGTAATTGTCTGAACACCTGCTCCCTGCGTGCACCTCGGAGATAGTGACGGCAAAGGTGACGTGCTGCCGCAGCGCAATGACAATCTACCACAACATAATCAAATTACTCAAAAATTTGTGAACTTTGTTTAGCGGAGCATTCGTGCCTTCCTAACAAAATTTTCGTGTTTCCGCCAATTTTTAGTAATTTTTATTCATTACTTATTTAAATGGCAGATAGTGAAATTTCTAAAAACAGCTACCACACAAAGTACCTCATAATAATAAAAGGGTCTTGGGACGCGAACATTTCTCGTTTTCTTCTTTATTTTCGAGGATTACACGCCACGCGCATTATCCCCCTTTTTTTGGCACGAACACACAGAAGTCACACCTGTTTCATATACCTGAAATTGTGGCACAGCAGCAATGTTTTAGGCGGGTTGTTTTGCCAAAGCGAGCTTAGAAACATTGGTGGTCCCGCCTCGATATCATCGCTGATACGTCCTTGTAACCAGTATCGATGGAATGGTGGGTTCCACACGTTGTTATGAGCTTGCGGAAAATTTTGAATTATTGTGATCCCTCTGACGTGAAAATTCATATAGCCTATCATCAAGCATTTCAGGGTTGTCAGATTACGCGTACAACAACAAATAAAAACCTAGTGGGTTGAAATACAGAGCTGGTGCACAATTTTTTTTAATTCTCGGTAAGAACTTTTTTCTGTTTTATTCGCTTCACAATAAAAAGAGTCATTGCAATTGCAAGCGAAAAATGGCGTAAACGTGCTTTACACCACTGAATGCGTGAGTTCATTTCGTCAGTCGAACAGTGCGTACGTATATTTTCATGGTGTACTTATAATGTTTTTTGCATTATTGTCTGTGTTAGGCGTGATTACGTCACGCGAACCACTAGTGATCAGGTCACTAGGTCAAGTAACAGCGTTCAAGTTATCACCTCCTCAAACACAATTGGTTTGCTATGCATGAAGGCAAGTTAAATGTGCTTGCTTGGGAGTGAGGTGTGATGACGTCACGTACCTCACTAGGTATCACGTCACTAGGCCCAGTAACAGCGTTGAAGTTATTACTCACTCAAAGTCGTTTCATTTGATATGCATGGAGACAGGTTAGGACAGCGCGTGTGTGGGTGTTAAGCGTGATGACGTCAAGTAAGTCACTAGTGTTCACGTCACTAGGCCGAGTGAGTCCATCAATTATCATCCTCTCGAAGACGTTTCGTTTAATATGCATGAAGGCAGGTTAGGACAGCGCATGAGTGTCTGATGGGCGTGATCACGTCAAGCGAGTTAATAGTGATCAGGTCACTAGGCCGAGTAACAGCATTGAAGTTATTACCCTTTCAAAGACAATTCGTGTGATATGCATGAAGGCAGGTCAGAGAGTGCTTGCTCGGGTGTTAGGCGTCATAACCTCACCCGAGTCACTAGTGATCAGGCCACTAGGCCGAGTAAAATCGTTCAAGTTATTACCTCCTCAAACACAATTGGTTTGATATGCATGAAGGCAAGCTAAATGTGCTTGCGTGGGTGTGAGGTGTGATGGCATCACGTGAGTTACTAGTGATCAAGCCACTAGGCCAAATAACAGCGATCAAGTTATTACCTTCTCCAAGACGTTCCGTTTGATATGCAAGAAGACAGGTTAGGACAGGGAGTGTGTGGATGTTAGGCGTGATGACGTCACGGGAGTCACGAGTGATCTCATCACTAGGCCGAGTGATGGTGTTCAAGTTATTACCCTCTAAAAGGCGTTTTGCTTGATATGCGTGAAGGCACGTTAGAGAGTGTTTGTGTGAGTGTTAAAAGTGATGACGTCACACGAGTCACCAGTGATCTCATTGCTAGGCAGAGTGACAGCATTGAAGTTAAAACCTACTCCAAGACGTTTTGTCTGATGTGTATGAAGACAGGTTCCGACAGCGTGTGCAAGGGTGTTAGGCGTGATGACGTAACGTGAGTCATTAGTGATCAGTCACTAGTCCGACTAACGACGTTCAAGTTATTACGCTCTCAAAGAAATTTCGTATGATATGCAGTATAAGGCGTGAGGACGTCACACGAGTCACTTGTGATTCAATGACTAGGCTGAGTGACAGCGTTCAAGACATTGCTTTCTCCAAGACGTTTCAATTTATATGCAGAAAACAGGTTAAGACAGCGCGTGCGTGACTGTTAGGCGTGATGACGTCAAGTGAGTCAATAGTGAACACGTCACAAGGCTGACTAACGGCCTTCAGGTTAATGCCCTCTCAAAGTCATTTCATTTGATATCCATGAAGACAGATTAGGGCAGCGCGTGGGTGGGTACTAGGCGTCATAAGGTCACGTGAGTTCCTATTGATCTAGTGACTAGGCTAATTGAAGGCATTCATGTTATTACCCTCTCAAAGATGTTTCGTTTACATGCATGAAGACAGGCTAGAGAGTGCTTGCGTGAGCGTTAGGCATGATGACCTAACACGAGTCACTAGTGATCCCATGACTAGGCTGTGTGACAGCGTTAAAGGTGTTACCCTCTTAAAGAAGTTTCGTTAGATGTGCATGAAGGCACGTTAGAGTGTGCTTGCGTGAATGCTTGGCATGATGACGTCATGCGAGTCATTAGTGATTACGCCACTAGACCGAGTTACAGCATGTAAGTTATTAACCTCTCAAAGTCGTTTCGTTTAATATGCACGAAGACGGGTTAAGACAGCGGCCATGTGGGTGTTAGACGTGATGAGGTCGCGTGAGTCACTAGTGATCTCGTCACTAGGCCGAATGACGACGTTCAAGCTATTACCTTCTCAAAGATGTTTCATTCGATATGCAAGAAGGCGGGTTAAAAAGTGCTTGCGCGGATGTTAGGCGTGATAACATCACACGAGTCACTAGTGATCACGCCTCTAGGCCGAGTGAGGCCATAAAGTTATTACCCTCTCAAAGACGTTTCGTTCGATATGTATGAAGACAGATTAAGACCGCACGTTCGTGGCTGTTAGGCGTGGTGACGTCACGTGAGTCACCAGTGATCTCTTCACTTGGCCGAGTGACGATGTTCAAGTTATTACCCTCTCAAAGTCATTTCGTTTAAAAGCATGAACGCACGATAGAGAGTGCTTGCGTGAGTGTTAGGTGTGATGACGTCACACGAGTCACTAGTGATCCCATGACTAGGCCAATTGAGGTGTTCAAGTTATTACACTCTCAATGATGTTTTGTTTGATATGCATGAAGACAGGTTAGGACAGCGCGTGTGCGGCGTTAGGCGGAACGACCTCAAGTGAGTCACTAGTGATCTTTTCACTAGGCCCAGTGAGGTCATTAAATTATTGTCTCTCCAAGACGTTTCGTTTGAGTTTCGTGAAGGCAGGTTAGAGAGTTCTTTTGTGGGTGTTAGGCGTGATTACGTCACAAGTGTCACCAGTGATTTCATGACTAGGCTGAGTGACAGCGTTCAACTTATTTCCTTTTCCAAGACGTTTCGTTTGATATGCAAGAAGACAGGTTAAGACAGCGCGTGAGTGGGTGTTAGGCGTTATGACGTCACGTGAGTTATCAGTGATCAGTCACTAGGCCGAGTAACAGCTTTCAAGTTATTACCCTCTCAAAGTCGTTTCGTTTGATATGCACAAAGACAGATTAAGAAAGAGCCTGGGTGGGTGTTAGGCGTGATGACGTCACGTGAGTAACTAGTGATCAAGTCACTAGTCCAACTGTTGGCATTCAAGTTATTACCCTTTCAAAGATGTTTTGTTTATATGCATCAAGGCACCTTAGAGAGTGCGTGAGTGAGTTTTAGGCGTAATGACGTCACACGAGTTACTAATGATGCCACGACAAGGCCGAGTGACAACGTTCAAGGTGTTAACCTCTCAAAGACATTGTGTTTTATATACATGAAGGCACGTTAGAGAGTGCTTGCGTGAGTGCAAGGCCCGATGACCTCACGCGAGTCGTTAGTGATCACGTCACTAAGCCGACTGACAGCGATCAAGTTATTACCCTTTCAAAGTCATTTCATTTGATATGCATAAAGACACGTGAAGACAGCGCCAGTGTGGGTGTTAGGCATGATGACCTCAAGGCAGTCGCTAGTGATCGCGTCAATAGGCCGAGTGACGACGTTCAAGTTATTACCCTCTCAAAGATGTTTCGTTTGATATGCATCAAGGCAGGTTAGAGAGTGCTTGCGTGATTGTTAGGCGTGATAGTGTCATGCGAGTCACTAGTGATCAGGCCACTAGGCAGAGTAACAGTGTTCAAGTTATTATCCTCTCAAAGACAACTCGTTTGATATGCATGAATGCAGGTTAGAGTGCGCTGGCATGGGTGTGAGGTGTGATGAATTCACGTGAGTCACTCGGTATCACGTCACCAGGCTGAGTAACAGCGTTCAAGTTATTACCCTCCCAATGTCGTTTCGTTTGATATGCATGAAAACAGGTTAAGGCAGCGCGTGCATGGGTGTTAGGATTGATGACGTCACGTGAGTCGCCAGTGATCTCGTCACTAGTCCGACTGACAGCGTTCAAGTTATTACCCTCTCAAAGACGTTTCGTTTGATATGCGTGAAGACTTATTAGAGGGTGTTTCCGTGAGTGTTAAATGTGATGACGTCACATGAGTCACTAGTGATCCCATAACTAGGCCGAGTGACAGCGTTCAAAGTGTCACCCTTTCAAAGACGTTTCGGTTGATATGCATGAAGGGACGTTATAGAGTGCTTGCGTGAGTGTTAGGCGTGATGACATCACACGAGTCATCAGTAATGATGTCACTAGGCCGAGTAACAGCGTTTAACTTATTACCCTCTCGAAGACGTTTCGTTTGTTATGCATGAATGCAGGTTAAGACAGCGCGTGAGTGTGTGATAGGGGTGATGACGTCATGCGCGTCACTGGTGATCAGGTCACTAGGCCTAGTAACAGAGTTCAAGTTATTACCCTCGCAAAGAATATTCGCTTGCTATGCATGAAAGCAGGTTAGAGTGTGCTTGCCTAGGTGTGAGATGTTATTATGTCATGTGAATCACTAGGTATCACGTCACTAGGCCGAGTAACAGCGTTCAAACTATTACTCACTAAAAGTCGTTTCGTTTGATATGCATCAAGACAGGTTACGCAGCGCGTGCGTGGGTGTCAGGCGTGATGACTTCACGTGAGTCACTAGTGATCTCGTCACTAGGCCGAGTGACGACGTTCAAGTTATTACCCTTTCAAAGATGGTTCGTTTGATATGCATGAAGGCAGGTCAGAGAGTGCTTGTGCGGGTGTTAAGCGTGATAACGTCGCGTGAGTCACTATGTATCATGCCACTAGGCTCAGTAAAAGCGTTCAAGTTATTACCCTCTCAAAGACAATTCGTTCAATATGCATGAAGGCAGGTTATAGTGTGCTTGCGTGGGTGTGAAGTGTGATAACATCACGTGAGTCACTAGGTATCACGTCACTAGGCTGAGTAACAGCGTTCAAGTTATTACTCACTAAAAGTCGTTTCGTTTGATATGCATCAAGACAAGTTATGACAGCATGGGCGTAGGTGTTAGGCGGGATGACATCACGTGAGTCACTAGTGATCACGTCACTACGCCGTGTGATGCGATCAATTTCTTTTTAATTGTAACTTTCACATCCATGCAACAAAAAACTTCGCAAATACTTGTTTTGTCCCTTAGCCTAACTGGCTTGTAGAGCGACCAATTGTGTGACATACCTTCATACTTGCGCAAGCGGTTACACAGCGACAAAGGACATCAAACTGGATACAATGTTAAAAAATAGAAAGAAAAAACTAAAAAACACATGATTGATTTATACAAAAAAACATAACGCAGAACATAGCTACTTAAAGTCCTAGAATGATAATTCCAATAATAATACTAACAACACTAAATGACTATACAGTCGTATTACTTAGAAAGTTCGCATGAAGTGCATTTTTCATGGCCAATGAAAATTTTCTGGCCTCTTTCACATCAGTCGGTATTGCACTCCGTATGACAGCGCCGGGAAATTCTATGAGCCTTCGACCGTGGGCATTACTGGCTACCGGTAAATTAAAACAGTGATTCATTGCAGCTCTTGTACAGCGCGCGGGTAAGGTAAAGGTGCTTAATGGGAATGGCTCATGACGTATTATTATTCCATGCACTATATCAGCAACACTGGACACGTGAACAGAGTCCAGTGGAAGTACACGCATCATTTGAAACAGTTGTTTTGCAGTATCCGTCCTGTTTGAGTATGTGATAATCCGGACTGAACTCTTTTGTAGGCGGCTAATACATTTTGAATGAGTTTTATATGTACTGCCCCACGATGCTTTACAGTAGCTCAAGTGACTGTGCACGAATGCAAAATATAGGATGCGTACTATCGATGCCCCTAAACATTCACGGGCTTTAAGTAGCGTGTGACCCCGATATGCTAGCTTGGAGCATGTCTTTCCTATATGCGATTTCCAGTTCATGTCCGAGTCAAACATGACCCTTAAGTACTTAAACGAGGCTACTGGCTGTAGCAGTGCTGTGTCTAAAATCAAGTTGCATATTGAAAAGTCGAGTTCTTTTTTTCCTAGAGTGAAAGACCATGTGTTTAGCTTTTTCTGTGTCGATATTTCGGTGGTTTCGTTTAAACCCAACTTGTACTCTCTGTCTCTCTTCGCTAATTTTACCTTCGACGTCTCTTAAGCTGTCACCAACAAAGAATAATGCCGTATTGTTTGCGTACATTAAAGCTTCTGAATATAGTAGGATGAAGGGGAAATTGTTAACGTACAGAAAAAAAAGAGTGGGTCCAATAACTGAGCCTTGTGGTACCCCAGAGAATATTGATTGAGTAGAGGACTCGACACCATTCATCACTACTCGTTGCTGTCGGTCGGTAGGTATGATTTAAGAAGCTGGTGAATTTTGCCTCGAAAACCGTGGTCCTAAAGCTTACTTAACATGATGTTGTGGTTGACGAAATTGTTATGTCTAAGAAAACTACGACGGCTATCATATTGTTGTTCAAAGATTTAACTTGTTGGGTTAATACCAAACTGCAGTAGATGTAGATCTGTGTGCTTGAAAACAATGCTGGTTTGAGCAAATTATATTATGTTTAGATGCAAATGATATTATCTGCGCTGATAGAATTTTTCTAACATTGTAATAATTACACCTAACACAGAACAAGTTATTACCATCTCAAAGTCATTTCGTTTGATATGCACGAAAACGGGTTAAGACAGCGGCCATGTGGGTGTTAGACATGATGAGGTCGCGTGAGCCACTAGTGATCTCGTCACTAGGCCGAATGACGACGTTCAAATTATTACCCTTTCAAACATGTTTCGCTTGACGAGCATGAAGGCATGTTAAAGAGTGCTTGCGCGGCTGTTAGGCGTGATAACATCAGACGAGTCACTAGTGATCACGCCACTAGGCCGAGTGAGGCCATCAAGTTTTTACCCTCTCAAAGACGTTTCGTTTGATATGCGTGACGACATATTAGAGGGTGCTTCCGTGAGTGTTAGCTGTGATGACGTCACATGAGTCACTAGTGATCCCATGACAAGGCGAGTGACAGCGTTCATGGTGTTACCCTTTCAAAGACGTTTCGTTTGATATGCATGAATGCACGTTAGAGAGTGCTTGCGTGAGTGTTAGGTGCGATGATATCACGCGAGTCATTAGTGATGACGTCACTAGGTCGAGTTAAAACATTTAACTTATTACCCTCTCGAAGACGTTTTGTTTGGTATGCATGAAGGCAGGTTAGGACAGCGCGTGAGTGTGTGATAGGCGTGAGAACGTCACGCGAGTCACTGGTGATCAGGCCACTAGACCGAGTAACAACGTTAAAGTCTTTACCCTCTGAAAGACTATTCATTGGATATGCATGAAGGCAGGTTAGCGTGTGCTTGCGTGAGTGGGACGTTTGATAACGTCACGTGGGTCACTAGGTCACTAGGCTGAGTAAAAGCATTCAAATTATTACTCACTCAATGTCGTTTCTTTTGATATGCCTGAATACAGGTTACGACAGCGCGTGGGTGGGTGTTAAGCGTGATGAGGTCAGGTGAGTTACTAGTGATCACGTTACTAGGCCGAGTGAGGCGATGAAGTTATTACCCTCTCAAAAACCTTTCGTTTGATATGCATGAAGACAGGTAAGGAGAGCGTTTACGTGGGTGTTAGGCGTGATGGCGTCACGTGAGGAACTAGTGATCACATCACAAGAAAAATTAACGATGTTCAAGTTAATACCCTCTGTGATGTTTAGGACGGTTCGAGCACTTTAACTACTGAGCAGCGGCGCAGGAAACAGACAGGTAGACGTGTTGAAACGTTTATATACAAAAGAAAGGATATGAAAGTCGGTGATGTGGGCGCTGTCGGGACGACCACCATGGCACATAAGGAAGAAGAGTCCCGTGGTCTCACGACTCTCGGGCAGCGGTGGTGTCGTGTAGAAGATGCCTGGACCAGCGCGACCTCGGACCTCGTTTGCGAGCTCTTGATCACCACTCGGGCGTAGCGGTTCCACGTGCGGGTTCTGGCCAGCACAGCACCGTCTGTACCGTGCTGAAATGCTTCTTGCTATAGCTGCGGTGCAGCTAAGTCACCGGCGTTCCTCGCCTTGGCCAGGACACCACCAGGTACCCTCGTGTGCACAGCTCATGAGCTGGCGACTCACTTCCGAGTCTGGCACGTCGCTCGGTACGGCTCGGCACTGATCGGCGGTGCTCTATTCAGCCAGCAACTCCCCTGGCACCTGGATCCTTGGCCACCCTGGACCTCGACCGGCTCCGTGGTCCTCCGTGCACACGCACGCGTCTCGCCCGGCAGAACGCCTCGCTCGTCCAAGCTCAGAATGGCACGCCTGCCCCGAACACTGTGAGCCCGCCTCGTGCCACCGCGCCACCGCGCTCTTCTTTTTTGTCCCTCAGTGCTCGGTGGTGTGCGTCGACGTTTTTGCGATATTTACACGTGACATTTTACTCCCCACCCCCCTACTTTAGAATGTTGTTTCTCTTCAACTTTCCAAAGCATGAGGATAGAGAATGTTCACCGCCTGAAAGGCAAAAAGTGTGCGCATCTTAACAGTTTTTTTTCACACGCATTCACAGGTTGGTTCCCACGCAGTTCACGGAGTTTACATTGAGCTCACAGAGTGTTCAGAAAAAAATAAAAGCCTACATGTGTGTAACGCTTCAAGTCTACACTCGGCTCATGTAGTCAGCTCCAACGTAGTCACTTCCTTTGATATATTTCACAATGAAGTCGTATTTCATAAGTGTAATACTCCAACACGGAATTCGGCTATTTGTGTGCTTGGCCGAGATGATGTAGGCCAGCGGCTGGTGATCGCTCTGCAGTATAAACTGCTTGCCGAAGAGATAAGTGTGGAATTTTTAGACAGCCCACACAAGCGCAAGCCGTTCTCGTTCTACAGCTGAGTAACGTGCCTTCCGTCGAAGGAGCTTCCTGCTTGCGTAGGCGACGGAATGGAGAACACCGTCATAGTTCTGCATGAGCACGGCTCCAACACTGGTAGAAGATGCGTCTGTGCGCAGAACGAATGACTTCTCGAAGTAAGGAGACCTCAAGATTGGACCAGTGGACAGCAATTGTTGAAGCTCGTCAAATGCCTCCTGGTGACGTTGTTCTTATATCACCTTGTTCGGAGCACGCTTCCGAGTGAGCTCTGTTAAGGGGTGAGACACGTGGGAATAGTTGGGTACGAAGTCTCGGTAGTACTCCGTGAGACCGAGAAAGGAACGGCCTTCTTTCTTTGTATGAGGTCATTTTGTAGCTTATATCTTTTTAAGCGTTTCAAGCTGTGGCCGTAAGACCCCATGTCCCACGATGTGGCCCAAGAACTTCACCATAGTTAAACCAACTTCACTCTTGGATGGCTTGATTGTGAGATGTCCACGCCGTACTTGTCGGGAAAACCTTTCGAGCGTGGCAAGGTGCGTCTCCCATGTGACTGTTGCTATAAGAACATCATCGAAGTAATGATGTACGTGCGAAATGCCCGCCACAATGTTTCTCATGAGTCTCGTGAACACTGCTAGCGCTGTTTTGATGCCGAAAGGCATAAAGCGGAACTGGTAAAGACCCGACATTGACAGTAAGGCTGTCATGCGTTCCGAGTCTTTGTGCATGGGGACCTGCCAGTACCGCTTTGTAAAATTAAATTTAGAGAAATATCAAGCCTTTCCTAAGTTCGCGAACATCATGTCCACTCGTGGAGTAGGCTGATTATCCATTACGACGACTCTGTTCAACTTTCGGAAATCAATGCATAAGCAGATGCTTCCGTCTTTCTTTTTCACTAAGACGATTGGTGACTGGTAAGGTGAATCTGACGGTTCGATGATTCCCTGCGCCAGCATCTGCTTTACTTCTTCCCTACCGCCTGCTGAACAGCAAAGGGTATCGGTTATGCGTACGTTCACCGGCACAGTAGACGCTGTCGTGATCTTGCACTCTACCAAGTTAGGTTTTCCCGGAACGTCTGAGAAGATATCTTGGTAGTCTGATAGAATCTTCTCTATCTCTGCCTTCTGGTTCACGTCTACGTTGTCAGCGACCTTGAAGTCATGATAGGTCCCGTTCTGGTGAAGCGCGAGCAATGGTTGTTCTGGTTCTTCTTCCGGTTGTTCCGTTTGTACCGTGACAGCCGCGCGGTCCACCGTGTCTGTCAAAGGTAGTCTCTCCTCGTACTTCTTAAGGAGGTTGATGGGGAACAAACTGCTTCGGGTTCCAAGATCAACTACATAGTCCCTCTCGCTCCACTTCTCTAGTACAGTGAAGGGGCTTTTCCAAGTGATCAGTATGTTGGTGGCGGAAGGTATTAGCAGTAATACTTTATCTCCGACACAGAGCCGACGAGGCTTCTCTTTGCGATCGTAGTATTTCTTTTGTGTCACCTTGGCTTTCTACAGCTCTTCGTGCGCAATTTGACACGTCTCATACAAACGATCGCGAAGCTCCATGACGTGGCAGTATGTAGTTTTCGTGTCCATAATTCCTTCAGTATGGACATTGGGCCTCTAATGTATCGACTACAGGAGGTCGAACAGCGAAAAGCCGATAACCGACTGAAGCAAATAATATTGGTGCGAAGTATCGTCCCAGTTCTTTGGACTTTCGTGGCACATGCGCCGTATCATATGCTTTAATGTACCATTGAAGCGCTCCACAAGATCATTTGGCATAGGGTGGTACGGGGTAGTTGGCAACTGGTGGAAACACAGTAGTCTGCTCACTTCTTGCATTAGGCGTGATGTAAAATACCTTCCGCGGTCGCTCACGATTTTCGTGGTATTCTAACGCACGAGAACATTTCCACCAACGCTTCTGCTATTGTCTCTGTTTCTAAGCTTGATAATGCAACAGCATCAGGATATCGCGTTGCGCAGTCGACCATTGTTAGAATGAAACGGTTTTCTTTGGCCGATGTCGGAGATAGTGGACCGATTATGTCAATCGCCACACGTTTGAAGGGCACGTCAATCACCGGCAATTTCCCGAGGAGGACACGTCCGACTAAGTGCTTTGGCACAGTGCGCTAGCAGATGTCACAAGAGCGCACATATTGTGTCACCTCAGCCTGCACGCGGGGCCAATAGAATTCTGCTTGAATCCTATCAGTTGTTCGTTTAATACCTTGGTGACCTGCCAAAACTCCCTCATGCGCCATCCCAAGGACCAACTGGTGGAGGATTTGCGGAACAACCAGTTCGTCAACTTCCTTCCTTGTTAGCGATCTGTAGTGTCAGTGAAGTATTCCCTTAAACATAACATACTCTATGTTTGCTGATCGCTTCGCCATCGTCTTCCCGATCGCAGAAAAACAGCTCTTCAAGGTGCGATCTTCTCTCTGCAACTTTTCGAGAACTTGTGGGGTCATATCTAGTTTGTTAGATGCCGCCACAGGTAACTTCATGTCCCTGGTTCCTCTTGTTCTCGCTGCGCTCAAAGTCGGTAGGTCCGGTAACACGCTTGGATATGGAGCAGGCTCTCCTGCTGGTGCCGACTCCTTATGCAGTCTTGTGACATTCGACAGGTGATGTCACGTGGTAAAACCAGAAAAGAAGATTACCCCGTCGATGCTGCCGAGAACGACGTCATAGAGTGGGTTTTCTATGCAGAGTGCGAGTGTCGGTCCTCGGAAGAACGGGGACTCGATGTATACCTTTGCCTCGGAAAGCTGCCTCGACAAACCGTCAAGAAGGTGTACAGTACGTGTGATACCAGTGAAATTCTTTTCCGGTACCAGCGAACGCTTGACCACCACGGTATTGCCTCCCGACTCCCTTAGCACCATCAAAGGCGGTCCCTCGAGATATCCGGTTGCCGTTGGCATCTTTTGTCTTAGCAGACCAAGACATGTATCTCTATTTTCTGATGGTGCATCTTCCTCTGCTGATGAAGGGGTACAATCCAAGTTCTCCTTGTTTCGAGCAAAATGTGCACGGTCATAGTCGGCAACAGTACTTGAAGCCATCTTGTTGTGGCTCTTTACATTTCGACACTCGTCCGTTTGATGGCCATGTTTCCTGCACTCCCAACAAGACGAGGGCTTCGGGCCTTTAACCCGCGTCCAACAGTCTGCAGTGCGATGGCCTTGCTTACGACATAAAAAGCATTGCACTTTTGCTTTTCCGGCCTCTATATCGCGGCTCATGCTCGCCACTTCAGCTTTTCCGCTTGGTCTTTCCTGTTTCCCCTTCGCGATATTTTTCATGCCTTGCGCCTCCAGATAATTGTAAGCCGTTTTGGCTACCTGATCGAGCGTTCGGCATTCTCGCTCTTTCAAGAAGATGGCGAGTTTCTCATGGCATCTTAGCAAAAACTATTCGGACACAATGCTATCTCTCAATGCGTCATAAGTTTTTTTCTGTTTTGCCATCTGCTGCCAATGATCGAAGTAAACGAGCCACCAACCAGCAAATTTTTGCCCTTTCTCGGAATTCTCTGGCTTAGCTTCGCGACACTTTTGCCGATATCCCTCTTCGGTGTACCAAAATCTTCGCAACAAAGTTTGCTTCAGCTTTTCGTAGCCTGTGGCATCCTTCGCAGCCATACGTCCTACAATACTCAAGACTTCACCTGAAAGGCATAAGCTTAATGAGAGTGCCCACCTGTCGCCTGGCCATCCCTGGCTCGTGGCTACCCACTTGAAGCACCGAATGTACGCGTCGAGTTCGTCGCGGCCCTCATTGGGAGAGGAATAAGCTTCTGGGGGCTCCTGAACGCTTCGCTGCTGGCTTCCACGCTCTCTCCACCGGTTCCAATCATCCCAGCCATGCGCTCAGCAAGACATTTATCCTCCAGCAGACTTCGTACCGCCGCCAGGCGAGGAATCTCCTGTTCGTGCAGTATTCGCGACGCGTCCCTATCCTAAGCTCGTCTGTCACACTCTTTTTTTTCCGCTGCTCCTCAATCCACTCCCTCAGTTCGTTACCTAAAAAGCCAAGTTTCTTGCCAATCCTAATATACTTCTCCCAATCGATTTCCGCACACTGCACAAAAAAGAAGTCCGGCTCTGAAAGTTGGAGCTAGAGCTTGGTCCTACGTCGCGGACGCCAGAAAATTGTGATGTTTAGGTTAGTTCGAGCACTTTCACTACTGTGCAGCGGTGCAGAAAACAGACAGGGAGACGCGTTAAAACGTTTATATTGTGGGCATTTAGTATACCAATCCTAATATACAAAAGAAAGGATATGAAAAGTCGGTGATGTGGGCGCCATCGGGATGACCACCACGGCATATGAGAAAGAAGAATGCCGTGGTCTCGGGACTCTCGAGCAACGGTGGCATCGTCTAGGAGATGTCTAGACCAGCGCGACCTCGGACCTCGTTTCCGAGCTCTTGATCACCGCCCGGGAATAGCGGTTCCCCGTGCAGGTTCTGGCCAGCACAGCACCATCTTTGCCGAGCTGAAATGCTGCTCGCCACAGCTGCGGTGCCACAGCTCAGTCATCGGCGTTCCTCGCCTTGGCCAGGGCACCGCCAGGTACCCTCGGGTGCACCGCTCATGAGCTCGCGGCCCACGTCCAAGTCTGGCACGTCGCTCGGTATGGCTCGGCACCGCTTGGCGATCCTCGATTCAGCCAGCAACTCCCCTGGCACCTGGATCCTCGGCCACCCTGGACCTCGACCGGCTCCGTGGTCCTCCATGCACACGCACGCGTCTCGCCCGGCAGAACGTCTCGCTCGTCCAAGCTCAGAATGGCACGCCTGCCCCGAACACTGCGAGCCCGCCTCGTGCCACCGTGCCACCGCACTCTTCTTTTTTGTCCCTCAGTGCTCGGTAGTCCGCGTCGACGTTTCTGCGATATTTACACGTGACACTCTCCCAAAGTCGTTTCGTTTGATATGCATAAAGACAGGTTAGGACAATGCGTGTATGGGTGTTAGGCGTGATGACATCATACGAGTCACTAGTGATCTCGTCACTAGGCCGAGTGACGGCGTTCAAGTTATTACCCTCCCAAAGGCGTTTCTTTTGATATCCATGAAGGCACGTTAGAGAGTGCTTGCGTGAGTGTTAAGTGTGATGACGTCAAATGAGTCACTAGTGATCCTAAGACTACGCCGAGTTACGGCGTTCAAGTTATTACTCTTTCAACAACATTTCATTTGATATGGATGAATACAGGTTAGGACAGTGCGTGTATGGGTGTTAGGCGTGATGACTTCACGTTAGTCACAAGGGATCACGTCACTAGGCCGAGCAACAGCGTTCAAGTTATTACCCTCTCAAAGTCGTTTCGTTTGATATGCATGAAGACAGGTCAAGACAGCGTCTGTGTGGGTGTTAGGCGTGATGACATCACGTGAGTCACTAGTGATCCCGTCACTAGGCCTAGTGATGACGTTGAAGATATTACCCTCTCAAATTCGTTTCGTTTGATGTGCGTGAAGGCACGTTAGAGTGATTTTTTTAGTTTTGGCGACACGAGTCACTAGTGATCCTATGACGAGGCCGAGTGACAGCGTTTAAGATGTTACCCTCTGAAAGACGTTTGTTTGATACGCATGAAGGCACGTTAGGAAGGTTTGCGTGAGTGTTAGGCGTGATGACGTCACGCGAGTCACTAGTGATCACGCTTCTAGGCCGAGTGACAGCGTTCAAGCTATTACCTTCTCGAAATGTTTCATTTCATATGCATGAATCAGGTTAGACACTGCGTGCGTCGATGATAGGCGTGATGACGCCACCTAAGTCAATAGTGAATAAGTCATTTGGCCGAATTCTGTGTATCAAGCTACTGCCCTTTCAAAGACGTTACGTTTGATATGCATGCCGGAAGGTTAAAACAGTGCATGCGTGGGTGATGTGCGTGATGTCGGCACCTGCGTCACTAGTGATCAGATCCTTGGTCTGGCAATATGTATCAAGTTTCTACTGTGTGGACGGCGTTTCCTTTGATATGCATGTCGAAGGTGTGAATAGTGCTTATGCGGGTGATAGGCGTGATGAAGTCGCGCGAGTCATGTCGTGTCACTAGTGACTCATTCATTGTTTTTCCTCTTTAATTTACTCCAAAGCTATTCACTCCACGCGTTTCCGAAAATTCTGGGTCGCCTTGCAGTCACGTTGTCATCAGGATTAAATTCTGTGGCGACTGGACTAAATCAGCTGGTGGTTGGATTAATTTCAGTGGCACTTGAAATAAAATGAATGCAACATGGAATAAATTGAGTTGCGGCTGGATTAAATTGACTGGCGCCTAGATAAACTTGGCTGGTGCTTGGATTAAATTGAGTGAGAAAACCTGTAGGCATCAGATCACTAGGCCGAATGATGGCGCTCAAGTTATTACCCTCTGAAAAGCGTTGTGTTTGATATGCATGGAGGCAGGTTAGAGAGTGATTGCATGGGTGTTA